>NW_027555076.1:0-59000 GCF_964656455.1 Halichoerus grypus | reverse complement strand
AATGACCTAAAAACAAACAAAAATGTTTATAAATCTGGGAGGCTCAGTTTCACTTACAAGAAAAATGCAACTATAATATGAGCTATCGCTTCTTTCATGCATCCAGATTGGCAAGAATAAATAGTTTGATAAAACACAAACTGGGTATGGGAAAATAGGTAGTGTAAGGAAATAAGTGCTTTCATATGTGGATGATGGGAATAAATCAAAATTAAAAATGCACCTAGCCCTAAATGCAGTGAATTCAGGTCTAAGAATTTATCTCAAGAGATATAAGTGCACATGTTTGCAAAATATACTTTGGTATTCAGTATTTTCTGGCTCCACCCACTCTAAATATCTATTCATATACTGTTTTTAAAAATGTCAGCATTTCCATATGGGGTGTGTGTGTGTGTGTGTGTGTGTGTGTAAAATTAGAAAGGAAAGTATAAAACAATGCCTTTATTAGGTATATATATACAAATGTGTGCACAGACAGGATATCAGAGACCTGGAATAGGAGGGGACTTTCTTTTCACTGTATTTTTGTTATTCAGTTTGCAGTTTTGTTTTTATTGTGTATATGCATTACTTTGTAAAAATCAGCTTGAATAGTTTTTGACATGTAATTTACATGCTGTAAAATTTGCCAGTTGAAAGTTAATTATGTGAGTTTTAGTGTATTTATAGAGTTCTGCATCTATCCATACAATCTAATTTTAGAAACTTTTCATCATCCTCAGAAGAAACTTTGTACCATTAGCAAACAGTTGCTATCACACCTCACTTCCCTAGCTCTAGACATCCATTACTCTATTTTCTGTAAATAGATTTGTCTCTTCTGGAATTCATATAAATGGTATCATACAACATGTGGTCATTTATAAGTAACTTCTTTCAGTTAAATAATATTTTTGAGGTTCATCCATGTTGTAGCATGCCCTATATTACTTTTTGAGTTAAAAAATGTTAAAATTAAAGTAAAAAAAGCCATTGGAAAATTATCCTTTTTAAGTATGTTGTGTAATGGTTGTGAAATGGAAGAGAATTACAGAGAAAGTATTTGTTGTCAGAGTTACTATTTATTGAGCATCTTTGATGTACTAGTAATTCTTTTAGGCTTTATGTATGTTATCTTATTTAATCCTTACAATATATGTAATAGATGGTATTGTATTGTTTCTACAAATGAGTAAATTAAGTGGTATGATTATAAGTTTTGTGTCAATTTACACATAAAAGCATAAAGTATAAAAATAGATGTATGCAGATATCTACAGCCAAAGTTAGAATATTTTACGTGCTACATAACACCACAATGCACAGTGGAAATACCACTCATTAGCCAGATAGTTCTAATAGAATTTTTTGCAATTATAGATCTATTCTGTATCTCTTCTGTTATAGTATCCACAACTACATGTGGCTGTTGGTTACGTGAAATAGGACTAGTGTGAGTGAGGAACTAAATTTTAATGTTATATAATTGTAAATAATTTAAATTTAACTACACTCTGCTTCTGTCCTTGATGTAGTAACAGTTACCGGTTGATCACAGTAATCCTTACTCCAACAGCTGTAACAGTCAAACCCTGTGCAACAGATGAAACAGTGGTTTCAAGGTCTTGGTTATAAGACACCAAAGGGCAGAGAGGTCCCTGAGAGCAGGGAAACAAATGAAATGAACCCTACGAGTAGAGTATGCTAGCTTCCCGCTTGCGGGAGTTTCAAGGCTTGGATCAAAGAGGAGGCATTCAGACAAGGTCAAGGACTTTCTGAGTTGAAGAAACAGAGTGGAGAGTGAGAGAAGACAATGCTGGATAGAGTTCATAGAACAGAAGACTAGAGAGAAAAGTGCTTAGCTGCTTGCCAAATGATTAGGACAAGTACCTGCGGGAAATGCCCCAGGTCAAGGAAAGAACAACCTGAAAGGATTTGAGGTCCTTACTTGAGTGCTTGCCTTTCAGATAGCAGCAGGAATAGTGTCTTGTTTCTACTAGCCAGACTGGAAAAATCTCAAGATTCATGTGGCTTTGGGTAAAGTACACATAAGGGTCTTATCTCAGTTAATGGGGAGTAATTGGCTCTAAATTGAGCACTACTCTGCTCCCTCCTAAAATATCTTAAGAGCAAGTCCTTAAGTGATCAAACTGTTTCCAAATAACTGTGTCCCTGAACAAAGCTCAAGATCTATGAGAATACAGAAATATCGAGCACTCACCAAGGTAAAATTCAGAATGTCTGATAGCCAATCAAAATTACCAGGCATGCAGTAAGAAACAAGAAAATTTGACCCATAATGAGACAATAAATATGTCAATACCAAACCCAAACTGACAAAGCTGTTAGAGTTAGTAGGCAAGGACATTAAAAAGAGTTATTATAACTGAATTCCATAGTTTCAAAAAGTTAGAGATATGGAAAATAGGGAAAAAATCTAAATCAAACTTCTAGAGATGATAATTACACAGTGTAAGATGGAAAATCTACTGAATGGCATTAATGACACACATTGCAGAAGAAAATATTGGTGAACTTGAAGACATAATAATAGAAGCAACCCAAAATAAAACAGAGAGAGTAAAGAGATTTTTTTTTTTTTTACAAAGTAAACAGAACATTAGTTGTGGGACAACTTCAGGGGACCTACTGTATATTAATTTGAGTTCCTAAAGAAGAAAAGGGGGAAAGAAAAAAATTAATGTAATTATGACTGAAAAATTTTTCAAATTTGGTGAAAATTGTAAACCCACAGGTCCAAGAAATTTAATGAAACCATAGTAGAAGAAACAAGAAGAAGACTACTCCAAGGCACATCATAATCAAATTGTACGAAGATATTGGAGTGACATTTGTTGAGCTAACTACTGAAATAAAATCCATCAACCTAGAAATCTACACCTTGCAAAAGTCTTTAAAAATAAAGGAAATTATTTTAGATCTATGTTTTTAAAGAAAAAATATTAAAATGTAGTCATTTTGTAATATAGGTTAAAGTATGATAGATGACAATAATAGCACAAAGGGCAGAAGAGGAGGAATGGAAGTATCCTATTGTAAAGTTCCATATTATATATTAAGTAGTATAATATCCCTTGAATGGAGACTATCAATTTAAAAATCTATACTATAAACCCTAAAGCAAACACTAAAATAAGCCAACAAAGGAGAGAAAATGGAATCATAAAAAATAGTTAATCCAGAAAAGGCAGAAAAAGAACACAAATGAGAAACAATAGAAAAATAAATACCAAGATGATAGATTTAATTTTGAACTTACCAGTAGTCATGTTAAATATGAACACTCAATGCCAATGAAGAGATGGAGATTTTCAGATAGCATGTAAAACAAGAAACAACAAGAATGCCTACACACATGAACTTCTAATATAAAGACCCAATCAGTTAAAAGTAAAAGAATGGACAACTAATAGTATCAAAAGAAATCTGGAGTTACAGACAAAATAGATTTCAGAACAAGGGATATTATCAGAGATAAGGTAATTTCATCATGATAAAGTGGACATAATTCTAAATATTTATGTTCCTAAAAACAGAGCTTCAGGATACACCAAGGAAAAACTGATAGAACTGCAAGGAGAGATTGTGGAGACAACTCCACAATTATAGCAGGACATTTTGATAACTTTTCTCAATAATTGATTGAACAAGTAGACAATTAGGGATACAGAAGATTTGAACAACCTAATCGATAGATATCTCTCTCAGCAACAGTAGAAGGCACATTCTTTTAAAATGCGCATTGGGGGGGCGCTTGTGTGGCTCAGTCGGTTAAGTGTCTGCCTTCGGCTCAGGTCATGATCCCACATCTGGCTCTGCTCGGCAGGGAGTCTGCTTCTCCCTCTTCCTCTGTAATCTCTCTCACTTTTGTGCTCTCTCAAATAAATAAATAAAATCTTAAAAAAATAAAATGCACATTGGGGTGGGGGGTTGCCTGGCTGGCTCAGTCTGAGGAGCATGCAACTCTTGATCTTAGCATTGTGAGTTTGAGCCCCATGTTGAGTGTAGAGGTTACATAAAAAAAAAAAAAAAATACACATGGATATTTACCAAATATATGGAACATATTCTGATATGTTTTGGGACACAAAATAAGTCCTGATAAATTTAGAAATAATCAACTCATATAAAGTATTTTCTGACCATAATGGAATCAAATAAGAAGTCAGTAACAACAGAAAGGTCACTTAAAATCCCCAAATATTTGGAAACTAAACATACTTCTAAGTAAGTCATGTATCACAGAGGTAAGCAAAAGCAAAATTTGAAAGTATTTTGAATGAATAAAAATGAATAACGAACTTATCAAAATTATCAGGATACAGGTACAGCAGATCTTAGGAAGATATTAATAGCATTATATACCTATATTTAAAAAAAAAATCTAGATCAATGGCCTAAATTTTTGTCTTTAAAAAAATAGGAAAACAAAAGCAAATGAAATCCAAAGCAAACAGAAAAAGGAACTAATAAAGATCAAGTTGAAATCAATGAAATAGAAAACAGAAAAACGATAGAGAACATTAATGAAACCAAAAGTGAAACTTAGGTGGACCTAAATTCTTTTTAGCTTTAAAATTTTGTAATTTGAAACACAGAGAAAATACTCTTCTTTATTTACCTACAGATTTACATTTATTTGAAAAAACATTTTTTTGAAAGTCAAGATGTATAGTAAATTAGCACAATTAAAAAAAATTTGAAACACTAGGTCACTCAAATTTCAATCCTTTCTTTAGCATCTTTAACACAATACTGAATACCTTTCATAATAAGAATCAGAACCTTCCCATGGTTCTGTTGATATAGTCCCCTCACTTATCTCTCATTTCCTCAATGTCTGTACCAAGTCTCTGCATCCTTGACTACTTTGTATAAAACAACAACCCCTATTCTCCTGCATTTATTTCCTTATCCTGCTTTGTTTTTCTCCAAAACTGCAACCACTATCTTTTCCTTTAATATCTTCTTTTACCTAACTAAAAGATAGCTTTCTTTAGGGCAAGGAGTTTGTGCATTTTGTGTACTGTTGTAAGTTCTCGAACAGTGCCCAGCACATAATAGGCATTCAGTAAATACCTGTTAAATGAAATGATCAATTATACATTAATATCCTTTAGATTCTCCTCCCCCCCACCCCATTTGTACAGATTTTCATCTCTTGAATTTGAGAGATTTTGAAAGGTCTGTCTGTTTAATAGAAACTTTCCAGACTTAGGTGTCTAGGTGACGTTTTTCGTATCTAGATCACTTCTATAAGTAACAAAACAAAGTTAAAACAGTTTGCTGAACACCTCTAACAATTATCGTCTCATTGAATCTTCCCAGCAGTTCAAAGTGAGATGAAATTCTCACTTTACAGACAAGGGATCTAAGGCTTAGGAAATTAAGTAAGGCTTTGAAAGTCACATACAACTAGATTCAAACCCAGATCTGCCATACTCTAAAGATTGAGATCTTAAACATTGTACTTTTTCCCAGTTTCAGATGTATTATTTGCAGAGATAAATGTTAGTTTAACATGAGTATCGATAGGTTTAGCATATTAGGTTAGAGCATAGCAACATTTTGAGGGAAAGAGACTAAGGAAATTTTCCTTAGAGAAGTTAGAGGGTGTGGGAAAGATTTGTGGGACACTTCTAGAGAGGTTTGTGAATAGGTCTGCAAAGGGGAAAATGACTAGGTCAGGGAAGGAATGAAACATTGAACATCTAGGAAGGATGGCTTTGCCCAAAGGGATAAAATGATAGGGAAATACAAATTGAGGTTCGTGATCTGGGTCATTGGCTGGCAAATTATAACCAGTAAATAAACTCAATTGGACTCTAATTTTTAATTGGTTAATCAATAATTGAAAATCATTCCATATGCTTTAAGTTATGTTGTCAAAAGCAGTGATATGAACCTTACACATCATTGATAGGGTATTTTTAAAGGTAATGGAAAGGAGAGAGGAAAGGAAGGAGCGAGGAGGACAGAAGATTGTGTGTGTGTGCTTATTAGAAAAAATTTTATATACTTTACATATAGAAAAAGATTTTATATATTTTCTGTATAATAAGTAATAAAAATATTTGTTTTGTAGTAATTGATACTTTCTTTTGGTTTGTAGGTTTATAGATTTCTAAGCCATTCAGGTTATGTTTATAGTGCTTATCTTAAGCCACGGTGGCAAACTTGTCAAACTTAATTTGTAATAGCAAAACTATTAGACTTCCCTTAAGTTGACTAGAAATTATTTGTGTTGGAAGTAACAAAACACTGTTTTGCACAAGATTCATTTTTGGTGCGCTTTGTGGTCAGCCATTTACAGTTAAAGATTGTCCATTTGTCATTTGTCTATGATGTGAGGCCATTGACAGTCATGTTTAGTTTACACTGTTGTTAACATAAGAACACATTTTACAACTTGTTTTTCAGTGATTTAAAACAACTTATGGAGATCCACTTTGTTGGCACAACTAAGCTTTTGGTCAGGACTTGGATTCTGGATTCTTTCCATACATACCTTTTTTTTTTTTTTTTTTTTTTTTAGGAGAGTAGCGGGGAAGGGGCAGAGGGAGAGGGAGAATGTTAGGCGGGCTCCATACCCAGTGTGGAGCTGGACGTGGGGCTTGATCTCGCAACACTGAGATCATGACCTGAGCCAAAATCAAGTCAGATGCTTAACTGACTGAGCCACCTAGGCACCCCTCCATATACATTTTATTTTGTTGTATTTAGTGTGATATGTTTGAGGGGAGCTTTTAAAGTTAGGTTTACTATATTCGGATGCCTGTTTTTAGAGGATTTTTTTATAGCTAGTCCATATCCCACAAAGGATGATTATATTTTCAGGAGTTTTTCTTATTGATTAGAATTGGTTGATAACTGAACTGTATTTTAGGTTTGAAAAAAATCTGGTCATCTTGGTATAACAGTTAATATGCTTATGATTTATTTGCTGACTTCATTATATAAGAGCCATTGTCTTTGTTCTTAAGTTACTTGCTTTTTCAGGCATTTTTAGATTATTTAAAAAATTGATCCTTTTTGAACCATGTTACCCTTCTACCTAATCTGTATACATATATACATACAGTAATATATATACATATTTTATACTACATAATGTAAAATGTATGTAATTTTATTTATATGTGTGTGTACAGACTCATTATTGCCTTAATATGGTTTATATGAAAGGTAGAGAATATGACACGTGTATGACTAGTTTTCACATCTTTAAATCAGGCACAAGATTTAATAGTGGGTATTTTGCTTTTATAAGACACAATGATGCAACAACATGGGTGGAGCTAGAGAGTATAATGCTAAGTGAAATAAGTCAGTCAGAGAAAGACAAATACCATATGATTTCACTCACATGTGGGATTTAAGAAACAAAGCAAGTAAAGGGAAAAAAAAAGAGAGGAGAGACAAACCAAGAAACAGACTCTTAACTATAGAAAACAAACTGATGGTTACCAGAGGGGAGGTACGTGGGGGGATGTGGATTAAAGAGTACACTTGTCCTGATAAGTACCCCACGATGTATGGAATTGGTGAATCATTATCTTGTACTCTTGAAACTAATATAACACTGTATGGTAACTATACTGGAATTAAAATTTAGAAAAAGAAAGATACACAAATGATGTCAGTGTTCTTTTGCAAGTAATATATTTTCTCCTTGTTGTAGGTCCTTTTGTTCTGCATCACAGCTGCCATGTACATGTTCTTTTTCAGGTATGTCCTGTTATACCTATTTATTTTAATAGAAAAAATAGGGTTCCTTTGTGTTTTTTAAATCAGCCATGTAACTAATGTTGTTCCCTAAATAATTATTTCTCACAAGTAGCACGAGGTTTTGTTTTGTTTTTGTTTCCTTCCTCTAGGATTGTTAGAGATAAATCACTGCTTCTTAGTGGATAGAAGAGAGGGAAAAAAGATTTGTTTTGTTTGTTTGTTTGTTTTTCATATTCTCCTTACAGGTTCATCTTGGAAAGCTGAATATATAAATTAATAATCTTAAATACTGATAAGTGAGTTTTTGTTTTTTGTGGACCTGATTTTAGATATTCTCCACTCTCCAACATTTTAAATCAATTTAAGTCAACATTTTAAATTTAAATAAGAAATTTAAATAAATTTAAATAAGAAAAAAGTGATGGTAGGGCTTAATCTAAATCTTCTGCCAAGGTAACCTAGCACATTAATAATTGTCTTTAAAATATTAAATTAGTCCATAATGTCAGAGTTGTATTTCTCATTGACATTGAAACTGTGAGGCCTGTGGAGCAGTGTTAGGATGGCTCAAGATTTCAAGGCCAATGAAAAGGATACCATCGTTCTATAGCCATAGCAGTACAGGAAGAGGATTTTGGATTGGGAAGAGTCCATTCCTTCCTAACCTTTATTGTCAGTGATACCAGTAATTCCCATTTATTTCAGTCTTATTACACTAATTTGAATAGACTTTTCTTGATTTTTCTGGATATAGGCAGAATTCAATCACAATAGGAAGGACCAAACTTTTAAAATTAAAATTTGTACTTGATTGACCAAAGCAGTTACAGATTTTAATAAGATATATTTGATAGATATCTTAATTTTTTTCTTTTTACCTAAATCAGACAATTCAACCATACCAGAATTTTAAAACAATTTCCTGCCAGAACATCCTAATAAATATTTGATAAGCACAATGATAGGATTTTAACTTACTATGATTTTATCCAAAATTTTACATGCACATTTAAAGTGATGCTGCTGCTGTTATTCTTGTAAAGGGACAGCCAGGCCATTAGAAGGGAAAAATGGATCAGATTTCAAGGTAGGGAGAACTTGATTTGTAAAGGATTGGTAATGGGTGCATAATATTTTTTGTCAGTTATTAATGACTGAAAAATCATTGCAGCTCTCCGGGGGTCTTTGTGAAATTGTTTGAGCTACCATATGGTCTCTTTCTTATATTTTAACAATTTAGGGGTGTCTACCATATGGTCTCTTTCTTATATTTTAACAATTTATGGGTCAGGTATAGGAGTTAGGGACAATGACTATATCATTTCATCAATTTCCAAAAATTGTATATTGTATTCAGATACATTATTAGGACAATATGTAAAAAGTTCACATGGTTGATCTTTATGTCTATCTAGTCTGAAGGTAAAGCTTACCTAGTGGGGAAAATATAAAAAAGAGAAAAACTTAGAAACCTATCTTCTGTTGACATGTACAGGAGGAAAATACAATATCAAGTAAATTTTCTTTTTGTGAAAATTCCCAAAAGCAGATAGTTAAATGCAACAGTCCTTCCAGTCTGACACTTAAAGACAGTGTATTTGATCAACAGTTAGCATTTCTTAGTCGTCAGTTTTTGAGGTTTAAAAAACAAATTGTATGTTGAATATCGTGATAATGCCCAAGTTTTAGCTTGGTCCTCAGAAATCATACTTTGAAAACTGCTGCCATCAACGTAGTATTTTTGGTGTAGAAAGAAAATCAGCCCTATAAATATGTATTTTGGTGTAGAGCTATGAAGCCTTTTCCTGTTTCAGTCAAAAAGTCTAGGTTAAAAACAACATTTTAAAATACTTTCCAGAAGGCTCAATACAAGGTTTTAGTGCCAAGATAAACATTTTCAGTTTTCTGAGGAAAGGGCTTGTTTTCTCCTAAAAGAAGCACTATCACCAAATTCCTAGTGTTCTTGGCAGAAGTTAGTTTGAATAACTCAACAAAAGAGGTTTGGCAAATGGTAAAATAAAACCATTTATAAAGTACTACAATCAAACAAAACAATGTTACATGTTTGTCTGAACTCTGGCCTGTGTTTGGAATGAACAAACAACATTGTACATAGCAGTTAGCGAGTCTAATTGCATTAAAATATTTTATTCTTAAAACTCGGTTTAATATACAGATATTTGAGGTCA
Source organism: Halichoerus grypus (assembly GCF_964656455.1). Lineage (NCBI taxonomy): Eukaryota > Metazoa > Chordata > Mammalia > Carnivora > Phocidae > Halichoerus > Halichoerus grypus. The sequence goes on along the minus strand of NW_027555076.1, from coordinate 49,080 downwards.
TATTTTTTCCATTTATTAACAATTTTAATTCTAATTGCTTAAAATAGGTAAATATCAAATGATATTGTCCCTAGGTTTCCATTTATACTAATTTCCTTTGAGAAGAGAGGATAAGGGAATCATTTTATGTTAGAAATTAATAAGCTTGTGTTTTTATCCTAACCTATAAGTGGGAAAAAGGGAAATGAGACCCCCTTTCAATAGAGAGGAAATGTGCCAATTTTATTTATTTAGAGTAGGAACTTGAGGAAGTAGTTCTATAAGTATTTTCTAAAAGTGACATATAGGATGTGATGGTTATAGTATGAATTTACTTAAAAAGTAATGCAGTGTTCTTAGTATTAAAATCATGGCTATTAAAATGTGTAATGAAAACATCTTACTTTTGAGTAGTTCTTTTGTTATTTTTTAATAGGTACAGTTTTCTTTTCACATGCATTTTCTCATACACAGTGATCTTGATTTTCAATCTGTACATCAGAAATAAGGCTTACATTCAGATAGAATTCTAAGAAAACTTCAGAGGCTTGGGTTGAGGAACGTGAAGAGAGTTCTAGTTCTTAGCCAGCTGGCCATCCATCCATCCAGGTGTCTGTTGATACCAACATATGCTGTGGATTCTCTTAAGAACTGGGGTACAATATTTTGAAGATATTTTGAAAGAAGTCTTTCTGTACAACCCCCCAGTGGGCATTCTTCATAATGATTCTGCTTCCATTGTTCAATCATGTTATTATTTTGTATGTTGTTGTCATAACTTCGTCTTAGAGCATGTCTGTCACTATGAAGCAGAAATCATAGTTGAAAATTTGGTAGAATATTTCTTCTCATGCATACCTTTAAAGCACATTTTTTTTTTAACTTCTAAATGTATACTTATGGGTAAAGCAACTTTTTTTTTTTTTTAAGTCAAGGATTTATTATAGTTGTTGATTCAGGCTTTATTAGGATCTTTCCAACAGTCATGTGGAGAGAAGAAATGAGTCTCTTTTGAACCATTAGCTCTTTCATTTTTTTAACTGAAAAGCAAAGGAGAGAATCAACAACAACACAAACAGCATGCCAAAACTAATACACATAATCCTGCTAACAAAAAACAATGAAACATGCTATACTTTTAAACAATTTATTTATTGGTTTTATTTCAACATTAGGTATCTGTGTATGGAGAACACATAGTTTAGAAAAGTGAAATAATTCAGTTTCACTTTTCTTTAATAATTTAATTTAAAATAGTATCATAAAGCATATCATGACAGCTTTGATCCCATCCTGGTGAGTACCTAGCTAGAAATTCTTTCCACCTGCCTTTGCAAAGGCAGCAACAAATCCAACAGTTTGTTTAAACATGTAGATTGAAAGGCTCAGACTTGTTGTCATAGCAGATAATCTATGGACTGTGTATGACTGATTCACAGGAGACATAACTTAATCTGCTATAAACATTGAAAAACGTATTTTTATTTAGAATCTAGTGCAAATTAAAGTTGATTGTTGTGTTTAAAACATTATTTAGAAATAGTATTGATGCCTGCCATGGATGAATTCTGGTCAAGTCTCTGTGAAGGTACAAATAATAAACTGTTTCATTAGTCTCAAGATAATGGATGTATTTTGTTTTTAAGAAAATGAAATGACACTATTCATTGGCTGTCTGCATTTTTGAGTGAAAGACATTTGTGATTGTCCTTGAATCTCCTAATGTAAACGGAACCTAGTATCTTTGAAGTGACTTTAACAGCAAGTAAAGAACTTTTGATCTGGGTCTTTCGACAATTATTGATTTTAACAAAAGCCCTTTAAATATCAATTAGGTTCTATTTTTTAAAGTACTGCCTAAAACTACACAGAAATTCAGTCTAGAAAATTATATATAGCATTTGAACTTTAAAAGTTTTACTTCAGGATTAGGAGAGTTTGCCCTAATGAGGTTTGTATTTTGAAGAGATTTCTTCCAGCAAAGCAGAGAGTGAATTGGGGGCTTGTAGGGGGCATAATGGCAGTTAATGGGAGGATACTGTTGCAGTTATCCTGGAAGAAAATGGTGGGGGCGTGACTGAAGGTTATTATGGTAATAATAAATAATAAACATAGTAAAGAGTGGATCTATATGAGATATGAGTATTGATGCTTGGATGAAGAAGAGAAAAACACTGGAAATTAGAAAATTAGCAAATTAGAAAATGTATGGAAATTGAGTACAGGTTTTGCAATTACTGAGATTGAAGTGCATTTAAGACACTCACATTAAGAGATATAAATGTATATCACTTGGGTATTTGGAGATTAGGACATAAATAGAGGCTATGCTTGATTGTCACACCAATTGGTTCAGTACAGACAAATTATACAACTTCTGTATGCTTAGTTTTTTCTTTATTAAAAAGTATAAATTATTATATGGACCTCATAGGTTGGCTTCTGGTGATTAAATTAGCACAGTGTCTTTCAAACTTTTTTGAATATGACCCAAAATAAGAACTACACACACACACACATAAATTTTCCAGAATAATACTTAACCTTACTACATGGAATACATTTGGATATTTTTTATTCTAATTTGTTTTATTTAAAAAGCTGCTTTGAACTACCAGCAGTGTGAAAAAACACTGAGCTAATACAGGTGAGCACCTTGCTCAGTGATTATTACTTTAGCAGAAGTAGAGTTATGAGTAGTGATTATTGTCTGTAAACTAGGAAAGAAAGTTAATTAAAATGGAGGATTTCAAGAATGAGGGCATTATCTTTAGTGTTAATGCTGTAAATATATTCATTAAGGTAAGGGCTAAAAATGTTCATTTGCTCTAGCAACCTGGTTGTCAGTGGTAACCAGCTAGAGAAATTTTTGTTGCTGAATTGGGATAGTAGATTGAGAAATGTGACATGATGTTCACTTTAAATATATACAATTAATTTTGTCAATTATTTTTTGACGAAAGTTAGGAAAATTTTTTTTAATAAATACAAAAAAGGTGTGAGCTGAGGAAGCGGAATGAGTATAATAAACTCAAAGTTTGAGCGGAGAAAGGGCAAGTTGTTATAGGAGTAAGGTTTTCTTTTGGATTCCTTCCTAGTTTATTTTTTTTTAGGCAAGAGAGACTAGACTATGGGAAAGTTAGTGAGTAAAAGAAGGTTGCACAAGCAGGAGAGATTAACAAGTTGGGGAAATAGGAAAGAGAAGAGAAATGGTCTAAAATGCAGTCCAGAATGTCAACAGAGATAGCTAGATTGTTAAACCTATTTGTCTGATAGAGATCATGTTAGATAATTATGAGGAAATTGAAGTTCCTTTTAAAAGCCTTGAACATACTGTTTAAGTGGAAGAGGATTGATAAATATAGAAGAGGTAGTAAATAGAAAAATCTTAGGTCTTTGGCTTCCTAAATTCATTGTCATTCTTAAAAGGTATTAATTACAAGTTAATTAACTTGTTGATAAAAATTGACATGGGCTTGGGAAACCAACATTCCTGAGAAGATATATGCAGGTGAACTGAGGTACTTTCATAAATGGCAACTAACTAGGGAGCTTACCAAGAATGCAAAATCTGTCCTATGCAAAGATAAAGGTAGAGATCCTCAGGACTGTTGCTTTCCTCAAAGCAAGTTGAAAAGGTGAGAAAACATAGGTTCAAAATTTTGTAAATCACTGTGTCTGACAATGCAGAGCTTATTATCAAGTCAAATGACTGTAATCTGACTTTCTTTTTGGGGGAGGTAGAGAATTAGTCTGCCCATGTGGTGAATATACTCCATCTATGGATGGAAGTTGTGGCAAATCTGTTTTCACTTTTTGCCTATCAGCCTTTGAAATACTGTGCCTCAATAAAGAAATTGCTCAAACATTTTATATCTAATATAAATGTTTGTTGTTTTTTAGTAGAAAGCAAAGAGAAATATTGTTTGGAGAAATACTATCAACTTAAAATGCAACTTCTTACAGACTTCGTGGCACACAATCACATTAGAAGTGGTCAGTTGTCTTTGCAGTTTTATTTTCAAGAATAAAAATGCATTTTTGGGTGGTTTTCTAAATGTAAATATTTTATTTATTTTTATTGATGTCGAAGTTCAAGAAGTGATGACATGTTACTAAGTCAGTGAAGAGTTTACACTGTTAACATGCCAGTAGGCTTGTTCTAGTAGTTCTCAGGTTCCACTGGATGTTGGAGCCTCTGTGAATCAAGATGGCAGTTTGCAGTTACAATAAAGGATAAACCATAATTGTGCTTATCTTTTTTTTTTTTACTAAAACAATTTTAACTTATGTTAGCACTTTTCACCTAAATCAAGTTGGCACTATATAGTTGTATTTATTTTTTATTGAATCTGTAAGATACAATGTAGCTAGAATTTAATAGTAGTTAATAGCTATGTCATGCATAAGAAGTCATTTGTTCCAAGTTCTACACTTGTATTTATTTTATTAACAGAAGAATAATTCTTATAAATAATTCTTCTTAAGTATTTAGGAGAAATGAAAATGTTTTTGTTTTGGAAATGACAATTCACAGAAGATTTTAATAAAGCATTTCTGTTTTGAGCAACAAAAAATCACTCTTGGGTGTAAGAATCTGTTACCTTAACAGAAGTCTCAGCAAATCAAATATTCATAAGTAAGAGAAATAATATGATAAAGTTCTAACATTAGTGGTGAATTCTTGAAATAATGTAGATACATTTTTTTTTCCCTGATGATGTCAGTCATAGTTTATTAGCATTGGTGATTATTGCTGGAGATGGTTTGAGTAAAAGAGTACCTGGTAAATGTTTGAATAAATGATACTGAGTTTAAAATATCTAATGATTGAGTAAAATTTTTAGCTTTTCAGAATTTTCATTTACTTAATGAAAAACATAGATGTGTTTTTGGAGGTTCCATGGTATAATGGAAATCGTATAGTCTTCAGTGCCTCACGTTCGAACAGACCTCTCTTTAGGTTTTGGCTCTTACCACTTACTAATTCTGTGGCTTTGGTAAATTATTTCTTTGGTTTCGTTTTAAATTTTTCATCCATAAAAGTATCCCTATAGTTATGAGAATTTAGAACAGATATCCCCAAGAAAATATTTTTTAAATGATATTTAAGTTTCCAAGCTAATCCTTTAAAATTAACCTATAAATGAATCCATAAAATGTACTTGGAGTATAGTGCCAGTAGTACTATAGAAACAAATAATATTTATGATAATATATTTTTGGGAAAATATATTTATTTCCAATATGTTAGAGCTAAAGCAAAAGGATTGGAAATTACCCAGTTCTTGAGCTATTCCACAGCGTCCCCTGTCAGAGCAAGAGCTCAGAGCATAGGAGACGGGAAATGAGGGGATAGAAGAACAGAATTAGACCTCTCAGGAAGAGAGTGGTTAAAAGCAAAATGAAACAGTGGCGCCTGGGTGGCTCAGGTGGTTAAGCATCCGACTCTTGGTTTTGGCTCAGGTCATGATTTCAGGGTCGTGAGATAGAGCCCCGCATTGGGCTCGTGCTCTGTGAGGAGTCTGCTAAAGATTCTCTCCCTCCCACCCCGAAATAAATAATCTTAAAACAAACAAACAAACAAAAACAGGCTAATACCGCAAATTTAAGAGCCAAAAGAGTGGGATTATGGTTTAACCTGGGGCTTTCCTTTTACTTGTCTTCCTTTTTCTTTCTTCTCCTCCCTATTCCCTACTCTGATGCCATCTGACTGGAGGGGTGTTGGGGCAGCACAGTAAGTGGGGCTAGAGAAGAAGGGGTCTTGGAAGTATAGGGTAGATGGGCGCTGTGGGGGTTGGGGTAGGTGGGTAGGGAGGAGAGTGAGGAGGAAGGAAGTGTATTGGCCCCAGATTCCCAGAGCAGCAAGATTTGGCTGTGTCTTTCTGTTGCCAGCCCTACTCTTAACTAGTTGCTAGTCCATCCATTGGAAATTGGTTTAAAAAAAATCTAAAGAATGGAACCAACCAAGGTTATGGGGATTAAGGAGTGCAACTTGTTGTGATGAGCACCCGGTGATGTATGGAATTGTTGAATCACTACACATACACCTAAAAGTAATGCAACACTGTATTTTAACTAACTGGAATTAAAATAAAAACTTAAAAAAAAAGAATGGAGCCAAATAGGGTATCCTTTTCACTCCACGTTCCAAATCTCTCTGGGCATCATATTGCATCATATTCTATCATAACTCAACAGAATAAAGCCATAGGTGATTCCTGAAAGTGTCTGCAGCACTTTTTTTGTCATTTTTCAAACAGCTACCGTGCACTTGACCCTGTTTTCACACAGTTGACTATTTCATCTCTTGCCTGTAGAGGTGGGAATGATAGAGAAGGGGAGGAATAAGGAAGAGGAAACAATTGCTAGAAGCAGTAGGTTAAGAGGAGGCCTAAGTTATGTTGCTAGAGTGGCCATTTGTATTGGAAGAATCTACATTCATTTTTGTGTATCTTCCGTGTAGTTAAAAGCCAGTATTCTCCCAGAATTTGCTGGTATATCATCTTCTTGTATAAAAGGGGCTGAGGAGAGCACCCGTGCTCTCCTCTGCCATAGGAGGTTACAGGGAGAAGCCTCTGTCCATGAGGAGGTGGGCTGCACCAGGCACTGAGTAGGCTGGCACCCATGGCCTTGGACTTCCCAGCCCCAAGAGCCGTGAGAAACAGATTTCCGTTGTTTGTAAGCCATCCAGTGTCTAGTATTTTGTTATACTAGCTTGAACTAAGACAACTGGGAAGGGCTTTTCCACTTTCTAATGTAATGCGTTAATATTTCAGGTGTCCATTACAAAAATTGGCTTGCATACCTGCTTGCTACCCTGAGGTGTAGGCCAACTACTGTCTCCATGTAAGCTTCCTTTCCCTTAAAGGAAAGTCTTTTAATAGGAGTCTTTTAAATGAAGTCTGAAATTATAAACTCCTTTGAATTAAATTTATTATTCATTCTTAACCCAAACACCACTCTACTGTATACAATAGAAGATCTATAGTATTAGCCAAAACCAGGGATTCCAGCTATGCAAACTTACACACCTATACACCATAGTCGTAATTATAACTTACTCCATTTCATTTGGGCTTGAGATATAAATATAATGGTTTTGAAAATATGAGATTAAAATTATTTGGAATTGAATATAATTTATAAATGATAAATATAGAAGCTTGAAGCGATTTAGCTGTGAAGAGACGATACAGAAGTAATTGCAGATACTTTTAAGAATTACCTTTTGGCTTTATTTGGTTGAGTTATGATATAATGCCTAGAGAGATTTTTAAATTTGGGAATTATGATGAGTAAAGAAGAATGATAAAACTAACTCTATAATGAGAACCGATGCCTTGTGAATTAGAAAAATAGCCAGAATTTTGTAAAACACATTAGAGGACAAATAGCCTCAAATTAAGATTATATTGATTTTTTTGTAAAATACATATATGTATATATTTTGTTCATTGTAGAAAAATACCAAACAAAATCTTTCAGAGAATAACTGCTACCTTTGTGTATATCCTTATTGGCCATTTGCTATGTCTTTGTCTGTCTTTCCTCTCCACCTGCCTGCCTTCTCTCCCTCTGCCTTCCGCTTTCCCTTCCTTCCTTATTCCTTTTCTTCCCCCCTCCTCATTTCCTCTCTCCTTCCACATCTTCTACATAGAAATACTTCTCAAATGAGATCATATCATGTTGCTGGATGATGAAATGCCTTTTGTTGGCATATCTGCATTAGAAAAGACTAGGAACTTTCTGTGATTAGTCTAAGCAGCAAGCCTTCTCTTGAATTACACACACTTATACTCACATCCACTTGCCCAGGTGCACACAACAAATTATTAGAAGCGGTAGAAAGGATTCTGACACCAGTCTTCAGTTCTTCACTAAAAGAAACTGGTGATAACTCTTAATAATCTGAACATGACTAAAATAATGATTCCAAGCATCTATTCTTTCAAGTCCGGGGAATCCTCTTCTGTGTGCTATCTTCTTCTTGTTTAAGGAGAATTACTACTAATCACAGAAAGTTCTTAGACTTTGCTGATACAGATGTACAAATTTGAAGCAGTTAATTGCTTATTTTATTGGTTATGAGGAATGCTGTAACTCACTATGTTTTTTTCAAGCCTGACTTTGTTTCTGTTGTTTTCAACCGTGTGAGTTTGCTTAGAGGTAAGTAAGGGGCACTGTAGTGTAGCAGAGTTGGTTAAGAGCGTGAACTGTGGAGCCAGGCTGCGTTACGTTCAAATCTTCACTTCATCTAACTTGTTTTGTGATCTTGGCTAAGCTACTTAGCCTCTCTGTGCATCAGCTTTCTCATCTTAAAGTGGGAATAGTAATAGTACTTACCTCATGGGATTATTATAAGAATTAAATGACTGTTGAGGCGCCTGGGTGGTTCAGTCCTTAAGCGTCTGCCTTCAGCTCAGGGATCAAGCCCCGCATCGGGCTCCCTGCTCTGCAGGAAGCCTGCTTCTCCCTCTCTCTCTCCCCCTGCTTGTGTTACCTCTCTCACTGTTTCTGTCTCTCTGTCAAATAAAAGAATTAAATGACTGTCATATTTTACACACTCAATAAATGTTAGCTATTTTTATTATTTAAGTCTGAGCTGTAAAGATCATTCATGTAGTCTATGATTCCATTTATATGATATGTCCAGAATAGGCAAATCCATAGAGATAGAAAGTAGATTTGCATTGCCTATGACTAGGGGACTTGCAGGGAATGGGGAATGACTACAAATGAGTATTTTTTTAATGGTGATGAAAATGTTCTTAAAGTAATTGTGATGATGGGTACACAAGGCTGGGACTATAAAAATCACTGAATGTTGCATTTTAAATAGTGATTTGTGTATTATGTAAATTATATCAATTAGCATGTTATTAAAAAATCTGAACTGGAAACAAACCTTTGTTGCACAGAGGCATGGTGTTTTTTGTGTTACCACCATCAGATATCCCGCTGGTTGCTGCCTCTCAGGGATGCTACTCGTTTTTGTGGGCACATAGGCGTACACTGAAACAGAACATCAGGAGACTTCTCTTTTTCTCAGGTGTATTTGAAGGAGTGTTCCCTTGGAGAATGACAGAATGAAGAACATGCACGTGCCCTGTAGGGCTTATCACCTCTCTTTCCAGAATTGTCAGAACTGCAGTTTAGGATATGTATGCTCTTGGTTATGAGACACTACACTTTGGAATTAGAAGGAAAACAAAAGAGGAAGCTGCCATAGAAGTCTCAAGTGTATATAAGATTGTTAATACAACATTGTGCTGAAATTCGTTTTTTGATATTTCTGAGTTAGGATGTTAAATTTTTTACTTGGTAGTAGCGTTTGAAAAGTGCAGTTTAAAAAAAGGTTTATAGGTTTGCCAACAAAGACTAATTTCAGAAATACATGCAGATATGGTACAATATCAAAAGTACTTACTAATTGGAGGAAAACAAGATGAAGGATGAGATAAAGTTATTTATATGAAACAGGCGTTTAGTGAAAATATTCTTAAATATAAGTCTGATGACTTATAGGCATCAGAATGAACACATGAGGAGAAGAACTGCCCTAACTGACCCGCAGACCTGCAGCATGACACAGAGCTGGCCCAGTCAACTTGCTTATTACATGCTATGCTCCGTAGATGACAGCTAAAACTGGGATAATAAATTAAAGTAAAATACACAATGAATGCTAAAAGAAGTTGATATTGAGAAAAATGTAAGAGAGAGAAGGAGAAACTTAATAATTGCTAAGCATCCAAAGTGAGTATATGAATACCTGTTTTCTATTTCATCTAAGAAAAGGACTTGGGTAAGCCCATTTCCCCTTGTTAGAGACATTTAGGATATTTGGGGAAAATGTCCTGACTCTATATATAAGTCTTGCTTATCAAAGTGAAAAGTCATGGATTGCCATTTAAAGACTGATCACGAGGATGTTCTTTAAATACCTAGAAAATGCATTGTTAATACATCCCAATTTAGTTTGAATGAAAATTAAATTATAGTCTTTGGCAAAAGAAATTATTAGTTCATGACTTGATTATATTTTGAATATGTATTTCACAGATTATATTTGATTATATATTGAAGAAGAATTTTGCTGTAGTGTCCTTTTATTTTGAGGGAGATGTTTTAAATCGCTGTCCTTGCCGTAGAAAATTATTGAATTGAATGGAAGGGCATAGAAGGAAATTATATTAGTATTTATGTCATGTATCATCAATTCTTTTTCTTTCATGATCTATTCTAGACATTTTTTAAAAAGTCACAGCAAAAATTGGAAATATTTGGATTTATTCCAATCTGTATCCTTAAAATGTCAAATAAAATCTCCACTCATGAAGGCTTATTTTTCGTGCTGCACGGGTTTAGTGACAGGGCTTCCTGGGGGAGGAAGTACGTTACAGCTGCACTGAGCTGAAAGTTACAGTAAAAGAATATTTTTCCACCATTATCAGTTTTCAGCACAGATTCTGTCTCTAATTTGTGATTGAGTCACTGAACCAGGAAGGTGTTTACCTGCAAGGTGAGCTGGTCGAAACGGGAGAAGCTTTTAAGTTCTAAAATTTCAGCCATAGTCTTCCCTAGAGGAAGAAAAAAGTGGGTCTCCTCCTCCCTTTTTTATATGCTCTTGTCAATCACAAAGCCTCTTTGTACTGGTGGGGCCTGGATGGTGACTGAGGGCTGGCTGTTTATCGTGTTCCCGTCATCCTAAAACGCAAAATAAAAGGAGGAGGAAAACATAACTTTGGGTTCCCAGGCCTTAGAGAATTAAGTTGCTTGTGGCAGCCCGGGTCCTCTGAATCCAAGCTACCTTGGAATGCTTTCTGAGGTGATTTGTTTGTTCACTAAAATGGAGTATGTAATTCTTACAGTTTTAAGCTCCTTAAAGCACATTCAGAACGAGAATAATATTCAGAATCTGATAATGGAAAGCAGTTGAGCTTATCAGAGTTAATGTCTTCTATCACAGAAACATCAAGCTCTAGTAATAGGAGCACAATTGCTATTTTATCTTATGTTTCTTGCTTGAGTGTTAAAAAGATGCTTTTGGAATTGGATAATTCTCAATTGTACCAATTGTAATTGTACCAATTGTAATATTTTGTACAAACCCTTCTTGCAGGGTGTCATTTTAAGATATTTTCAGGGATTCTTATAGAAGAGGAGACTCCCCTCACCTTTTAAAATCACTAGCAACTTCTGGTATGAAACATGTAGGGAAATTTGTAATAGCAAGCCAACCTTGTTGAAATTACTTGAGTCCTAAGACTTACAGTCATTAAAGTTTTTGATCGCTTAACTAAAGTTATTGACTCTTTCTTTTGGATTTTAGCTTATATCCCTTATAATTTTCTATTACATTCTAATGATAGGAACAACTGTGTGAATGGATATGAGTTGGACTGATATGGCTTTCACCTTAAAAGAATATTGACCTGGTGAAATAGTGTTCTTTTAAATTATTCTTTAGAAGAGCAGAAATAAAATAGTTCCAATAAGGATGAAAAAGAAAGGTTTTGTTGTTAAATGAGGTATTCCTTTTTATTGATTCCGAAGTACACACTTACTAATGCTCAAGAGGTATAAAATGAATTATTACAAATTCAGATGTCTGATGTAAAAGCTATAAGGAAATTCTCAAACTTGTATGTGCATACAGATCACTGGGAGATTTTATTGAAATGCAGATGATGATTCAGTTGGTCTGCGGTGGGATCTTAGCTTCTGCATTTCCAGGAAGTTCCCAGGTGATGCTAGTGCTGCTGGCCCTGGGATCACATCTTGAGCGGCACATCTGTAAGTCACCTCAAGAAACAAATTATAAAATTAAAATGAAAAAAAAAAAAAATCCAAGACTTTATAATCTCACTGCCTCTCTTGGCAACCCATTCTAGTAGTTGACAATATATAGAGTCAGGACATTTTCCCCAAATATCCTAAATGTCTCTAACAAGGGGAAATGGGCTTATCCAAGTCCTTTTCTTAGATGAAATAGAAAACAGGTATTCATATACTCACTTTGGATGCTTAGTGATTATTAAGTTTCTCCTTCTCTCTCTTACATTTTTCTCAATATCAACTTCTTTTAGCATTCATTGTGTATTTTACTTTAATTTATTATCCCAGTTTTAGCTGGCATCTACAGAGCATAGCATGTAACAAGCAAGTTGACTGGGGCAGCTCTGTGTCATGCTGCAGGTCTGTGGGTCAGTTAGGGCAGTTCTTCTCCTCATGTGTTCATTCTGATGCCCACGCTGAAGAGACAAAAGCTATGCAAGGAAAGCCGTCCTCAGGGCAGTGGAATGAGGTTTGTTTTCACTAACGCATTCTCCAAAATGTTTGTACGTGTATATCTTAAGTGCTTTATTAGCACACATCTATATTCGCTCATTTACCAAGGCATTTTCTTCGAGTATGAGTTCCCTAGCTGGGGTCCTGAGTTGTATTTGTTGTATAAACCATACTTATAAGGTGTTGTCTTTCCAAAGCATTCAACTCAGTTTCCATGGAAAAAAAAATTTAATCCTTTTTGGTTTATGTAATGTGTAGGTCAGTTACATAATTACATTAATAAATATAAATGACATCAACACATCTGGGGACAAACACAACCGATTTTTGACAGGCATATAACTCAGCTAGTGTGAACAGATGTGTATGCAGTCATATTTGAGAGTGGCGTTTTTATTTCTGAGCAATCAATGTGAATATTAGAATGTTTTACAGAGAGAAAATAGAGACGCCAAGATAAATTTGTCTTATTTAATGTAGTCTCCTAAATGGAGGTTAGATAATTTTTTACAGTAAAGAGCACATTTAAAACATACTAACTTCTGATCCTACACCTTTTACCTCTGCAATATCATCATCCTGGCTTCTTTTCCATTCTTTCAGGATTTTTTTCTATGCTTTAAAGCCCTCAAAATTTGGCCGTTACCCTTTTTTTTGTTGTTGTTGGTGGTGGGGGCGGGGGGCTTGTTATTTATCCTAGTAGAGCCAAACTTCAGTCATACTTTCACTGTAGGAATCAATTTATATATTTGACATAGATCTTGATGCTTATTTAGCCTAAAAATAACTGAATTTAAGAATTCATGGATTATATGCTGATTCAGTGTTATTTTAAATTCATTTGATATGTTGCAAAATTCCATAAACAAAAGTATTTTCCTTTAAAGTGAATAATACCAATACTTAATGTTTCAGAGGATCATAGATTTTTAGAGTAGGGAGCAAATTAGAGATTATGTAATATAGCATTGTCCCTTTTCTGTTGAGGAAACAGAATCTCTGAGGATTTTTGTGACTTGTCTTAGCTCAGTCAGCAATTAGGGCAGAGGTAGAAGTAGAATTTTGAAAAATTTGCTTTAAATACCATAAATCATTTCAAAACAGTTGAATATTTAGAAATTTATGTGAGAAACATGGCAAAAGATTCAGCTGTTTTTGTACTCTTAAATGTACAATGTAATGGAAAGCACTTTTTGAGAGGAAAGCTGAAATTAAACGGAAAGACCTAGAAATTAAGGAAGGTAAAAGTTTGGTCACAATTTTCTTAATGCATATTTTGGGTTTGTGTATGAAATAGTTTTAACTATAACAGAAATACCATCTCATGGGATTATTAATCTTTCTGTTTGAAATAATATTTCTGATAATTGCCATTAGAAATCCTTGGAACTCCTTTCTTGTGACTAGATTTTAAACCAGAAAGGAGAAAAGCTCCTTTGTAGTCAGATGGCTATGCTTTCTGTCTCTGTGTTTCAGCCTCTCTCCCTTTCCCCATCTTCCTCCCTGCCTCTGACCCTCCCCATCTCCACCGTTTCTCTTTCAATCTTTTTGTTTTTTGCTTTATTATATATTGTCAAGGAAATAACTAGAATTGCTTTATGGCACTTACCATTAAATATCCATCATGTCATTTTAAGTGTGACAAATGTGTCTGTGAATGGCATTTTAGAATGGAATTAAATTTATGTTACTCCTCCTTATGCCTTATTACTAATTTCTTAAAACGAAGAAACTATACATTAGTATATATTTATAATCATCTCTGAAATTTTATCATGAATATGTTTTTATGAAATGTAAAGAGATATGTATTAAACAGCAGTTGGTACATTTTAAGGACTTCAGTTTTAATTTCTGCAATATAGTTGCAGCCTTAAGGCCAGTGCATATAGTCAGTTGTCACTTACATTTAATCTTCTAAAGGTAAGTTATATTAATTTCATGTAGGAACTCAGAAACATATTAAACTTTATTCTGTATTTATTACCTTTGAGAACATTATTTTACTTGTAGCATTAAAGAGTATTTTGTTGAAAAATGACTGACTAGATTTCCAAAGAGATTTATAAAAAGAGATTGTTATTTTTTAAAGCTCTGAACTACTTGAAATTTCATAAGTCTGAAACTAGGTTGTAGAAGACAGGTTTTACATTCTTGGTTTTCAGATCAAATTGGCTACAATAATAATAAGCTACAATTGAAATATGAAACTTTGACGTAAAGCAGAAATTGGAATGTTACTAACAGCTGTTGTCATAAAAGAGAGTGGCTAGAATTTTATTGTGTGTATAGAACATCTCACAAGTCTCATCTTTTAGCTTACTGAATTTAGTTCTAATTCTGCTCTGCTTCATTTCTCTTCAAGAACCAAATGTTTCCTCTCCAGAAATGAATTAAATGGATATTAGGCTGATCACACCCACCTTGTAAAACGTTCTGTCATGTCTAAAACTGATCACACCCACCTTGTAAAATGTTCTGTCTTGTCTAAAACTATTCTTTCCAAATCATAATTCCTTTGGGTTTAACTGTTTTTATGGGTTAATAATATTTAGATCTTGACCTCCTGCCCCATTTCTAACCCTGCAAATCTGACTAGATTCCCTCTCTTGGCTGTTGAACTTTTTTTTTAAGATTTTATTTATTTATTTGAGAGAGAGTGCGAGAGAGAGAACATGAGCAGAGGGAGGGGTAGAGGGAGAAGAAGACCCCTTCCCCTGCTGAGCAGGGATCCCAGCACCCTGGGATCATGACCTGAGTGAGCCCAAGGTAGACACTTAACCAACTGAACCACCCAGGGGCCCTCGCCTTCTTTTTTTTGGCTGTGAACTTTTTGTTTAAATTCAGCCTATCTCTTCTTTTCAGCATAATTTCCCTTCTTTTTCTTTTCTTTTTTTTCCGCCTGTCAGTGAAGTCTACCCTGTGAGTGGTCATCTACAAGGTGGGAGTCATTATACAGGTCACACTTTGGGCACAGCATGCCTTATTTCAGTGCCCAGTTTTGTGGCGTGTGACTAATGTACCCTAAGTAGAACCTTCTATATTCTCATATAGGAAATAGTGCAGAAAGTCTGATTTCTTGGCCTGCAACATGAGTGGAAGAAATTTTAAATGTTTATGGCAAGGGCTATCAACACACTAGTGAAAGAGACAAATATTGTGAATCTGAGGAACAGATATTTAAGTTTTATCAGCTTTGAAGGAGTCATATATTAATAGGAACTTTACATGTAAATAGTATACAAAGTTCCCGTGACTTAAAAAATCCACCTACTAGTCAGTGTCCGCCAGAGCATCTGAGCCATTTTGTCCCTCTTTGGCAGTTGGAGAGGGCTGTGGATGGTGACACTCTGATGAAAGATGAAATAATTATAGCTAGCTAGTATTTACTGAATGCTTATTATGTGTCAGGCATTGTGTTTAAACAGTATTGGGTTAATCCTTCCTAGTACCCACTATACACTAGGGTAGGTACTATTATCTTCTCCATATTCCACGTGAGGGAACTGAGGCTTTGAGAGGCCAAGTAACTTGCCAAGGATTATAGAACTAGAAATAAACAGAGATGAGGTTTGCTTTAAGGTCTCTTTAATCTCAGAGCCTGTTCTCATTTTCTTACCTATCTGACCACACCAGTACTTCCAGTCTTTTCCACATCATGTCATACCTAGAAAATGTGCGTGTGTTTACAGCATGGTGGGGGAAACGGCTAGGCTGCTTACAACTGGAGGCAACTGACCTGGAGATGATGGATAACCTAGAGGTCTCTCCCTGGATCCCACTGAGTCAAGTCAGAGTAAAGAAGGATTTAGTACCTAGTGATACTGGTCAGTTATTTGTGGCAGGCCCACCCATTGGGAAGCTCTGCGCTACACTACAGTGTCCCTGGAGAAAATAGGACGTGAGAGGTTTTTTTTTCCTAAGTTCACAATGCCTCCGGCTCCCCTTATCATCACAGACCAGGTGGTGGGAGTTTGGATTGGTGATGTGTTCTCAGATCTGTTATATTCCTCTCTTCCTCCCTCGCCCCCATCATCTGCTGAAGTAATAACAACATAGATTATTGATGGTTGAGTTTTGTTCATTCAAGAAATATTTATTGAATATTTCTATGTGCAGCACTTTGGTAGTTAAAAAAGATTCACGGTTTGCCAGCAGAGATGATACTTGTTGCCATGGTCTGGATGTTTGTGTCCCCCTTCAGATTCATATATTAAAATTCTAACCTTCCAGGTGATGGTATAGAAGGAGGGGCCTTTTGGTGGTGATTAGGCTATGCAGGTGGAACCCTCATGAATGGGATCAGTGTCCTTATAAAACAGGCCCAAGAGAGATACTTTGGTCCTTTTGCCATGTGAAGACACTGCAAGAAAGTGCCATCCCACACACCAGGAAACTGGTTCTCACCACACACTGAATCTTACCAGACACTGGTGCCTTGATCTTGGACTTCTTAGCCTCTAGAACTATGAGCAGTAAGTTTCTATTGTTTATAAGCTACTAAGACTATGGCATTTTGTTGAAGCAGCTCAAATGGACAAAGACATTTGTACATCAATTACTTTACTATAGCGTGTACAGTATCCTACCCGTGTCATAAACAAAGTGCAACAAACAGGAAGGGTACTGTGATTACTTTCAGTTAGTAAGTGTAGTGAATGTTTCACTAACAGGTAGCATCTTATCCAGGCCTTGAAAGATTAGTGGAATTTAAACACAGGAGGTTAAGAAGTTGGTGATGAGGACAGTAATGCAGATAGAGTTGATAGTATCAGGAAAGACTTAGACTAAAGTTGGAATGCTTAGAACAGTGTTTACCTGTTAAAAAGAAAGGGAGGGACAAGGAGAGGAAAAGAACCCTTTCTTGCCCCTTGTTTCTTCCAGTTAGTACCTTATTTCTTTCTTCCTTTGTATAGCCAAATTTCTCAAATCATTTGCCCATACTTGCTGTTTGGCCTTCTTCTGTGCCGCTGTAATCTGATTTCCACATACTATGCTTCTGAGATTCATTTCGCTGAGATCATCAAAGACACCCTGTAACTAAATCTCCCAGGCACGTTTATGTTCTTATCAGGTCTCTCAACTGGTTACAACATTGTTGTCCATGTGTCATCCCTTAAAACATTCTCCTTAGTTTCCCTGAAATCATGTTTTTCCTCTCTGTCTAGTCACTCCTCCATCCTCTTTTTGTCCCTCTCTTACTTCTACCATCCTTAAGTGTTCTTGTATTCAATATTCTTTTCTAGGACCTCACCTTTTCTTACTCTTCATACTCTCTGTGGGTACTCTTACACATTTCTCTGGGTTCAGTTACCATGTATATACTGACGACCCCCTAATCTATATCTGTGTCTCAGATCTCTCCTGAACTGCTTGCTTAGTTATCTCACTGCCCCTCAAAATAAATTTTTCCCAAATTGAACATATTGTCACTGTCTCAACCCCTCCCCAACCTCTTCTACCCTAAACTCTGTTTTTCATCAAGTGTTGATTGCAATAAACGGAAATGCCACCTACCCCGTTGGCCCCAGTTGGAAATTTGGCCACCATCCCAAACTTCTCCTTTTCAATTACTACGATATCGTCAGTCACCAAGAATTATCTATTTTGCCTCTTTAATAAATGTCGAATCCCTGAGACTCTCTCCATGCCCACTGTTGCTGCTCTCCTCCTTGATCAAGGCTTCCTTTGCCTTGGTACCACAACTGCCTTCTTATAGGTTTCCACGCGTCTCTTGTCTCACCTGTCCAGTTCATTTCCGAACTATAACCAGAGAGTATTCTGATCCTGTGCTTCCAGTTTAAAGCCATTCAGTGAATTTTTTACCCTCAGAGTAAAGTCTAAACTCAGGTATTTATAAGTCTTTTTATAATGGTCTGGTCTCACCTGAGAGACTAGGATCCTGCTCAGGAATTGGAGTCTGTTGCTTGGATTTGGATACCACTTTGTGTGATGTTGGACCGATTATCTTTCTTTTGCCTCATTTCTTTGCTTTGTTAAAATGGGATTAGGATTATTGCTAGGATTGAATGAGTTGTTAGAACAATACCTTGTATGTAGTAATTAGTCAGTAAATGTTAACTCTTATTATTGCAATTGTTACCTTACCCAAATCCATTATTAAATCCAATCTTAGGGCATCACTTAATATGGTCATTCACTGGTTAGAGCACAAGGATTTCTGTGATTTCAGCATACGTGGGGAGCATGAGGTAATTGGTGATTGTTGCAGATATGTACTAGCAGAAAGTAAATGGTTTATATGTTAGGTGCCAAATGAGAGAATAGACATTTGAACACCATCAGATTTCAAAAGAGGAAGAAGATGTTTTGTGAAAATTTGATCTGTCCTTTAAAAAGGTAATCAGTACAGTGGTAGCTGCAGTAGCTAACATTTACTGAGCCCCTGCTATGTGCCAGGGACTATGTTAAACATTTTATGTACATTATTTTCCTCAAAAGAGCTTTCAGAAATGTTATTTGTAGCCCTGTTTTACAGATGAGGAAACTGAATCAACAAAAATGAGGCAGTCCTATCAAATGTAGAGCTGGAATTCAAATCCAGAGAGATGACCAAGAAGTCTTCCAATTATTCATGTTTTCAAATGTTTTTCCTTATCTGTCACAAGTCTTTTGAGGCAATGCATGCACACACACAATCTCTTTGTCTCTCTAGTGGTGTTGAAAAACAATTTAGTTTCTTCATCCTGACATTATTTTAAATGTATATAAAATATGGCATATTTATCCAAACTCCTCATGCATAAAATACATTCTTCAAGTAAATTATAGTCTCAGCATGTAGAAAGAAAAAAAATTCCAAACATCAGCCTTGTAACATGAAAGGTTTCGGGAGTCAGTGTTCAAATGCACAAAACAAATAAATAAATATTTGACATGTTGTGTTACCTCAGGCTTTTTTTTTTTTTTTTTTTAAAGATTTTATTTATTTGACAGAGAGAGACACAGCGCGAGAGGGAACACAAGCAGGGGGGAGTGGGAGGGAGAAGCAGGCTTCCCGCGGAGCAGGGAGCCCGACGCGGGGCTTGATCCCAGGACCCCGGGATCATGACCTGAGCCGAAGGCAGACGCCCAACGACCGAGCCACCCAGGCGCCCTACCTCAGGCTTTTAAGTGAAACATTCCGAGTTAAGTTTAGAGGAGCTTATGTTAAATATGTCTGTCGCTTTAGCCTTTTGTACTTTTGCAAATGTTAAAAAAGAACTAATATCCTATTGACAGTAGAGAAGTTCTGTTCAGGCTTGATTTAATCTGACTCTGTAGGCTTAGTACATTTCATGAAAGGAGAGCATTTGTTACAGAGCTTTTGTCTGAAGATTTGGGATGTTTATATTGGGTTTTTATTTTATTTGCAATAGACTTTAAATGGTGTTACAACAAGTACTATATTTTCGAACACCAAACACATTAGATTCTCTTGTGAGGATAGATTGGCTTTGGTTGCCACCTATGTGGTAATACCTTTTCCTTTCATTTCATTGGAAAAGATTATCCAACAATTATTGTCATTCATCCCAGATTTAATTTGGTATTATGCATACCTATTGCATGGTTTGCTTTTTGTTCTTTCTTTTAAAATATCTAAAAGTTAATTTTGATTTTTTTTTTTTTGATAGCTTGCCCTAGCAGGCCAAAACTATGAACATTTTTCACTTTTCAGAATGTTATTTAGTCTTTTGTTCTTTCTGTTTCTTTGATAAAGAGATTATCAACTCTTTTTTCAACTGTCAGGATGTAGGGATGTAGACAACAATTCACAAGTTAATTGAGCTCTTTATGAAAAGAATATGACTTACTGCTTTTCACTAATACCAGATGAAAGAAGGTTTTTTTCTTTGAAATTTCTCACAGACATATTTATTTGTATTAGTGCATTTGTATGCCAAGTGACTTCTGATTTTTTCCCCCTTTAAAGAAAACATCTTGGAAATGAAGTCTTGGCAATTGGCTTCTCTTTTCCACTGTTTATATTTCTATCAGTGATTTTAGATCATCCATCCTGATGTTTTAGTTTGAGTTAGGATGGGGGAAAATGTAACCTTAAACTCTCTTTCTCCCTCTCTCTCTCTTTTTGACTGCCTTTTGAACATACAGTTGGCAATTTCGTAGTGGAGTGAGCAGGCTTTGGAATTAGACTACTCTGGATTCAGATTCCACTTTTACCATTCACTGGTTGTGTGCAACCTTGAATAATTTACTTAATCTCCTGGAGCCTATTTATTTATTCATAAAATACCAATAATTTCTTCTTTGCTGATTGTACTGAAGATTAGAGACACTTCTGATAAGGCCTCGTTCAGTGCCTGACACATAGTAAATACTCAGTAAATTTGTGGGGATTGTGCCACTTCTGTGAAGGAAAAAGATATTTTAGTTTGAGAAAATATCTGTTAAATTTTGTAATAGTTGTTAGTGCTAATCACTAAATAGTTCCAAATTTCTCCCCCGACCTTGGGTTACATGGTAGGCATGTACTTTACTGACCCTTGAAGCTAAATGTGACTAGATTGGGCCAAATGGATGTGAATGAATGTGATTTATGTATGTCACTTCCAGGCAGAAGCTTTAAGAATTCATGTATCAGTTGCCATATCCCCATTCCTGTCTTTCCTTTTTTTTTTTTTAAGATTTTATTTATTTATTCGACAGAGAGAGAGCACAAGTAGGCAGAGTGGCAGGCAGAGGGAGAGGGAGAAGCAGGCTCTCCGCCGAGCAGAGAACCAGACGGGGGCTCGATCCCAGGACCCCAGGACCATGACCCAAGCCGAAGGCAGCTGCTCAACTGGCTGAGCCACCCAGGCGCCCCTATTCCTATCTTTCTGATAGAAGAAATACATGTCAAGATAGAGAGGACCCATCAGCCTGGGTTCCTGACTACATTCGAGCTCCTCCTGCTGAGCTTGCAGCATGAGCTAGAAATAAACTTACTGTATTATGCCACTGAGATTGGGGCATAGTTCCTTACTGCTGTCAAACCATGTCCCAAATGATACAGAACTACTCAGAAATCGTGTGTAGTTTTTATGTGAATGAAGCAAAATCTTTACTTGTTGTAAATGAAGATTTGACCTTTAGAAAACACAAATTGTTTATGATTGTTCATTAATGCAAAATTGATCTTGAACATCGTGGCCTTTGAAAACACAGACTATATTTTATAAGAATGTAGTGCTTAAAAGGCACATTGGAATCTAGAAGTTACATTCTTAATAAGTATAACATGGGCGTGGGGTACATTGTTAGGCAGTAGAAAGCCTCTGGGTTTCATTTAGTGTGGAGGACCCCATGCCTGATAGCAGCAAGAGTAGCTGTTTAACACCACTGAACACCACAGGTCCTGAGCGAAAGATAAAAGGTTAGGAACTGTAGATTCAGATTAATGGTATTTCATAATAGTTGCTGCCACTTGCATTGCTAGCATGATTGCCTATTTAAGCATCTGCTTTACATGCTTTGGGGGTTGAGTGAGAATGTGCACCACTTGTTCTGGCTGCTTCATCTCGAGCAAGTTCTATAATTCTTTTGATTTTGTTTTCTTACCCATGAAATGGGCAGGGTAATGCCGCCTGATGATGTAAAGATATGAGCTAATGTATTATGGAATAGCATATTCAATATTTAGTTCTGTGACTGTAATTTAGAAGGTGCTAAAAATATGGGAGTTCCTATGCTCTCCTGTTAACTGCATTTGTTGTGAAAGGTGGTGCTGATGCATTATTAAGACCTTCCTTTTTCTACATGTTTTTAGAAAGGAGTGATACTATTCCTTTTCTTGTGAGTAGTAGCGTTTATAAAATCCTTTTATTTTCTGTAATATCACATAAAACTCACTAGACTATGAGTTTCTTGAAGGCATGAACCCTTTTTTTAATTCTAGAGGACTACCAAATACCTGTTAAAATAGGTCTTCATTTCTGTGTATAGTATAGGCCCTCAGTAAATGGTAGGTTAGATTCAATTTATTCTTTATTATCCAGCAGCGTATTTATCATGCTCATACTTATACATATAGACTGCATATTGAATATAGAAATATTATTTCTTGACTTGCCTATATGAACAGGTGTTAGTCTAGAAACTTTCTATTAAATTAAATCGTCAGAACGCTGTTTGCTTTGTGCCCGTCTGATAATAAAAGGTTGTTGATGAGGGGCGCCTGGATGGCTCAGTCGGTTGAGCAGCTGCCTTCAGCTCAGGTCATGATCCCAGGGTCCTGGGATCGAGCCCCGCATCGGGCTCTCTGAAGTTCAGCAGGGAGCCTGCTTCTCCCTCTCCCTCTGCCTGCTGCTTCTCCTGCTTGTGCTCTCTCACTCTCTGTCAAATAAATAAATAAAATCTTAAAAAAAAAAAAAAGGTTGTTGATGAAACAAATTTCCCATATCATACCCTGTTTTGTCCATTGTCTTACATTTTGAAAAAAATCTTGATTCCCTGTTTAGGGCTTTCTGAATATTGTTGCCACGTGAGAAGAGAGGCAATATACATCTGAAACTGCAGCAGAGGTTGCAATTGCAAATTGCAGATTTATCGTAATCTATGTCAGGAGACTGTATACATTATTGATTCTGTAGAACTGACAAAATTTGTAGATTTAGTGATACATAATTGAAACATCTTCGGTGGCTAATGCCAATGTTAGAAACAGTTTAGAAACAAATTCTAGGGATGCTTGGGTGCTCAGTCAGTTAAGCGTCTGCCTTCAGCTCAGGTCATGATCCCAGAGTCCTGGGATGGAGTCCTGCATCGGGCTCTGTGCTCGGCAGGGAGCCTGCTTCTCCCGCTGCCTGCCGCTCCCCCTGCTTGTGCTCTCTCTCACTCTCTCTTTCTCTCAAATAAATAAATAAAATCTTTAAAAAAAAAAATTCTAGTTTAGTTTTAGGAATAGTCTTGCTTTATGTTTGAGTAGTCTTATTATATTCTTCATTATCATTTCATACCACCTAAGAATTGAATTTCCTTCAGAATGTGTAGTTCGTAACTAACGCTACTTTTGATTAGTATACTATATGACAGTGTAGTATCCAGAATTTTCATTCATTTGAAATACTATAAAAAAATGCTAATTATCAATTCATTGTGTTTTTTATTATGTTAATCACCATACATTGCATCATTAGTTTTTGATGTAGTGTTCCATGATTCATTGTTTGTGTATAACACCCAGTGCTCCATTCAGTATGTGCCCTCTTTAATACCCATCACCAGGCTAATCCATCCCCCCACCCCCTCCCCTCTAGAACCCTCAGTTTGTTTCTCAGAGTCCATAGTCTCTCATGGTTTGTCTCCCCCTCCGATTTCCCCCTCTTCAATTTTCCCTTCCTGCTATCTTCTTTTTTTTTTTTCTGTTTTTCTTTATTATGTTATGTTAATCACCGTACATTGCATCATTAATTTTTGATATAGTGTTCCATGATTCATTGTTTGTGTATAACACCCAGTGCTCCATGCAGAACGTGCCCTCCTTAATACCCATCACCAGGCTAACCCATCCTCCCACCCCCCTCCCCTCTAGAACCCTCAGTTTGTTTTTCAGAGTCCATTGTCTCTCATGGTTCATCTCCCCATCCGATTTCCCCCCCTTCATTCTTCCCCTCCTGCTATCTTCTTTTTTTTTTTTAACATATAATGTATTATTTGTTTCAGAGGTACAGGTCTGTGATTCAACAGTCTTACACAATTCACAGCACTCACCATAACACATACCCTCCCCAGTGTCTATCACCCAGCCACTCCATCCCTCCCACCCCCAACCACTCCAGCAACCCTCAGTTTATTTCCTGAGATTAAGAATTCCTCATATCAGTGAGGTCATATGATACATGTCTTTCCCTGATTGACTTATTTTGAAATGCTCAGCATAATACCCTCCACTTCCATCCACGTCGTTCCAAATGGCAAGATTTCATTCCTTTTGATGGCTGCATAATATTCCATTGTATATATATATATATATATATATATATATATATATATATATACATACATACACCATATCTTCTTTATCCATTCATCTGTTGATGGACATCTTGGCTCTTTCCATAGTTTGGCTATTGTGGATATTGCTGCTATAAACATCGGGGTGCACGTACCCCTTCGCATCCCTACATTTGTATCTTTGGGGTAAATACCCAGTAGTGCAATTGCTGGGTCTTATGGTAGCTCTATTTTCAACTTTTTGAGGAACCTCCATACGGTTTTCCAGAGTGGCTGCACCAGCTTGCATTCCCACCAACAGTGTAGGAGGGTTCCGCTTTCTCCGCATCCACGCCAACATCTGTCGTTTCCTGACTTGTTAATTTTAGCCATTCTGACTGGTGTGAGGTGGTATCTCATTGAAGTTTTGATTTGGATTTCCCTGATGCCAAGCGATGTTGAGCACTTTTTCATGTGTCTGTTGGCCATTTGGATGTCTTCTTTGGAAAAATGTCTGTTCATGTCTTCTGCCCATTTCTTGATTGGATTCTTTGTTCTTTGGGTGTTGAGTCTGATAAGTTCTTTATAGATTTTGGATACTAGCCCTTGATCTGATATGTCATTTGCAAATATCTTCTCCCATTCTGTCGGTTGTCTTTTGGTTTTGTTGACTGTTTCTTTTGCTGTGCAAAAGGTTTTCATCTTGATGAAGTCCCAAAGCTCATTTTTGCCCTTGCTTCCCTTGCCTTTGGCAATGTTTCTAGGAAGAAGTTGCTGCGGCTGAGGTCGAAGAGGTTGCTGCCTGTGTTCTCCATTAGCATTCTGATGGACTCCTGTCTCACATTGAGGTCTTTCAACCATTTGGAGTCTATTTTTGTGTGTGGTGTAAGGAAATGGTCCAGTTTCATTCTTCTGCATGTGGCTATCCAATTTTCCCAACACCATTTGTTGAAGAGACTGTCTTTTTGCCATTGGACATTCTTCCCTGCTTTGTCAAAGATGAGTTGACCATAGAGTTGAGGGTCCATTTCTTGGCTCTCTATTCTGTTCCATTGATCTATGTGTCTGTTTTTGTGCCAGTACCATACTGTCTTGATGATGACAGCTTTGTAATAGAGCTTGAAGTCCGGAATTGTGATGCCACCAGCTTTGCTTTGCTTTTCAACATTCCTCTGGCTATTCGGGGTCTTTTCTGGTTCCATACAAATTTTAGGATTATTTGTTCCATTTCTTTGAAAAAAGTGGATGGTATTTTGATAGGGATTGCATTGAATGTGTAGATTGCTCTAGGTAGCATTGACATCTTCACAATATTTGTTCTTCCAATCCATGAGCATGGAACGTTTTTCCATTACTTTATGTCTTCCCCAATTTCTTTCATGAGTATTTTATAGTTTTCTGAGTACAGATCCTTTGCCTCTTTGGTTAGATTTATTCCTAGGTATCTTATGGTTTTGGGTGCAATTGTAAATGGGATCGACTCCTTAATTTCTCTTTCTTTCTTGTTGATGGTGTATAGGAATGCCACTGATTTCTGTGCATTGATTTTATATCCTGCCACTTGACTGAATTCCTGTATGAGTTCTAGCAGTTTTGGGGTGGAGTCTTTTGGGTTTTCCACATAAAGTATCATATCATCTGCAAAGAGTGAGAGTTTGACTTCTTCTTTGCCGATTCGGATGCCTTTGATTTCTTCTTGTTGTCTGATTGCTGTGGCTAGGATTTCTAATACTATGTTGAATAGCAGTGGTGATAGTGGACATCCTGCTGTGTTCCTGACCTTAGGGGGAAAGCTCTCAGTTTTTCCCCATTTAGAATGATATTGGCTGTGGGTTTTTCATAGATGGATTTTATGATTTTGAGTTATGTACCTTCTATCCCTATACTCTGAAGAGTTTTGATCAAGAAAGGATGTTGTACTTTGTCAAATGCTTTTTCTGCATCTACTGAGAGGATCATATGGTTCTTGTTCTTTCTTTTATTAATGCATGGTATCACACTGATTGATTTGCAGATGTTGAACCAACCTTGCAGCCCGGAGATAAATCCCACTTGGTTGTGGTGAATAATCCTTTTAATGTACTGTTGGATCCTATTGGTTAGTATTTTGGTGAGAATTTTTACATCCATATTCATCAAGGATATTGGTCTGTAATTCTCTTTTTTGATGGGGTCGTTGTCTGGTTTTGGGATCAAGGTAACAGTGGCCTCATAAAACGAGTTTGGAAGTTTTCCTTCCATTTCTATTTTTTGGAACAGTTTCAGAAGAATAGGTCTTAATTCTTCTTTAAATGTTTGGTAGAATTTCCCTGGGAAGCCATCTGGCTCTGGGCTTTGTTTGTTGGGAGATTTTTGATGACTGCTTCAATTTCCTTAGTGGTTATAGGTCTGTTCAGGTTTTCTATTTCTTACTGCTTCAGTTTGGGTAGTTGATACATCTCTAGGAATGCATTCATTTCTTCTAGATTATCTAATTTGCTGGCATATAGTTGCTCATAATATGTTCTTATAATAATATGTTCTTATAATATGTTCTCATAATATGTTCTTATAATAATCTCTCTGCTTTCATTCATGATTTTGTTGATTTGGGTCATTTCTCTTTTCTTTTTGAAAGTCTGGCCAGGGGTTTATCAATCTTGTTAATTCTTTCAAAGAACCAGCTCCTAGTTTCGTTGATCTGTTCTCCTGTTCTTTTGGTTTCTATTTCATTGATTTCTGCTCTGATCTTTATTATTTCTCTTCTTCTGCTGATTTTAAGCTTTATTTGCTGTTCTTTCTCCAGCTCCATTAGGTGTAGGGTTAGGTTGTATATTTGAGACCTTGTTTCTTGAGAAAGGCTCGTATTGCTATATACTTTCCTCTTAGGCCTGCCTTTGCTGGATCCCAAAGATTTTGAACAGTTGTGTTTTCATTTTCATTGGTTTCCATGAATTTTTTAAATTCTTCTTTAATTTCCTGGTTGACCCATTCATTCTTCAGTAGGATGCTCTTTAGCCTCCATGTATTTGAGTTCTTTCCGACTTTCCTCTGTGATTGAGTTCTAGTTTCAAAGCATTGTGGTCTGAAAATAGGCAGGGAATGATCCCAATCTTTTGGTACCGGTTGAGACCTGATTTGTGACCTAGGATGTGATCTGTTCTGGAGAATGTTCCATGGGCACTAGAGAAGAATATGTATTCCGTTGCTTTGGGATGGAATGTTCTGAATATGTCTGTGAAGTCCATTTGGTCCAGTGTGTCATTTAAAGTCTTTATTTCCTTGTTGATCTTTTGCTTAGATGATCTGTCCATTTCAGTGAGGGGGGTGTTAAAGTCCCCTACTATTATTGTATTGTTGTCGATGTGTTTCTTTGCTTTTGTTATTAATTGGCTTATATAATTGGCTGCTCCCATGTTAGGGGCATAGATATTTACAATTGTTAGATCTTCTTGTTGGATAGACCCTTTAAGTAGGATATAGTGTCCTTCCTCATCTCTTATTACAGGCTTTGGTTTAAAATCTAATTTGTCTGATATAAGGATTGCCACCCCAGCTTTCTTTTGGTGTCCATTAGCATGGTAAATGGTTTTCCACCCCCTCACTTTCAATCTGGGGGTGTCTTTGGGTCTAAAATGAGTCTCTTGCAGACAGCATATCGATGGGTCTTGTTTTTTTATCCAGTCTCATACCGTGTGTGTTTTGATTGGGTCATTTAGCCCATATACATTCCCAAGTATTGAAAGATATGATTTTAGTGCCATTGTATTGCCTCTAAGGTGACTGTTACTGTATATTGTTTGTGTTCCTTTCTGGTCTATGTTACTTTTAGGCTCTCTCTTTGCTTAGGGGACCCCTTTCAATATTTCTTGTAGGGTTGGTTTCGTGTTTGCAAATTCCTTTAGTTTTTGTTTGTCCTGGAAGCTTTTTATCTCTCCTTCTATTTTCAATGACAGCCTAGCTGGATATAGTATTCTTGGCTGCATATTTTTCTCATTTAGTGCTCTGAATATATCATGCCAGTCCTTTGTGGCCTGCCAGGTCTCTGTGGATAGGTCTGTTGCCAATCTAATGTTTCTACCATTATAGGTTACAGATCTCTTCTCTTGAGCTGCTTTCAGGATTTTCTCTTTGTCTCTGAGACTCATAAGTTTTACTATTAGATGTCAGGGTGTTGACCTATTTTTATTGATTTTGAGGGGAGTTCTCTGAGCCTCCTGGATTTTGATGCCTGTTTCCTTCCCCAAATTAGGGAAGTTCTCTGCTATAATTTGCTCCAATATACCTTCTGCCCCTCTGTCTCTTTCTTCTTCTTCCGGGATCCCAATTATTCTAATATTGTTTTGTCTTATGGTATCACTTACCTCTCGAATTCTGCCCTTGTGATCCAGTAGTTGTTTATCTTTTTCTCAGCTTCTTTATTTTCCATCATTTGGTCTTCTATATCACTAATTTTCTCTTCTGCCTCCTTTATCCTAGCAGTTAGAGCCTCCATTTTTTATTGCACCTCATTAATAGCCTTTTTGATTTCGACTTGGTTAGATTTTAGTTCTTTTATTTCTCCAGAAAGGGTTTTCTCTAATATCTTCCATGCTTTTTTCAAGCCCAGCTAGTATCTTTAAAATCGTCATTCTGAACTCTAGTTCTGACATCTTACTAATGTCCGTATTGATTAGGTCCCTGGCAGTCAGTACTGCCTCTTGTTTTTTTTTTTGAGGTGATTTTTTCTGTCTTGTCATTTTGTCCAGAGGAGAATAGATGAATGAGAGAACACTATGCTAACAGGGTAACAACGACCCCAGAAAAATACACGCTAAACAAATCGGAAGGGACCTGAAACCGGGGGGAAAAAAGGGAAAGAAAGAAAAAAGAAAAAGATATAAACCAACCAACCAACAAAGAAACAAAAAAAAAAAAAACAGAATATGATCAAATATGATCAGGCTGGTGCATAGATCAGTGCCACACACTAGATTTTGGGCGTATTTTGGTCTGTTAGAAGAAAGTGCGTCCCAAAATTTTAACGAAAGAAAACCTTATATATGTACAAAAATAAGGGTAAATACAATGAAGGGATGGAATATGACTGTAAAGATGAAAATTATCAAAAATTTTATAAAAGGAATTGATAAGATAAGAAGTTGGTTGAAAAAAGAAAGAAGAGGATCTTTTAAAAA
The DNA here is from genome assembly GCF_964656455.1 of Halichoerus grypus. NCBI lineage: Eukaryota > Metazoa > Chordata > Mammalia > Carnivora > Phocidae > Halichoerus > Halichoerus grypus. Next base: position 19,717 of record NW_027555076.1, on the reverse strand, counting down.
AAAAAAAAGGAGAGAATGTCATCAGGCAGGAGACTAGCACAAAGCCATACACTAGAGATTTAGGGTATATTTTGGTCTGTTAGAAGAGACTGTATCCCAAAATTTTAGAAAGAGAACAACTTATATATATATATATATATATATACACACCAAAAATAAGGTTAACTACTATGAAGGGATAGAATATGACTTAAAAATGAAAAATAAAAAAGATTTTTTAAAAAGGCATTGATAAGATGTTGGTTGAAAAAGGGAAGAAGAAAAATTCAAGAAAAAAAAGAAAAAGTTAAGAAAAAAATTAACTTTGAAATTCAGACTGAAGAATCATGGGAAAAAAGCCATGCATTCTATGTGCAGTATTCCCCTAGCCCTGGAGTTCTGCCGTTTTCATTGATGGTAAACTTGGTCTTGGCTGGCTGTTCTTGCTAATCTTCTGGGGGAGGGGCCTGTTGCTGTGGTTCCCAAATGTCTTTGCCTGAGGCAGAATTGCCCCGCCCTTGCTGGGTCCGGGCTAAGTAATCTGCTTGGGTTTACTCTCGGGAGCTTTTGTTCCCTGCAAGCTTTCTGTACAGCTTTGGAGGACGAGAGTGAAAATGGCGGCCTCCCAATCTCTGCCCCGGAGGAGCTGAGAACTCAGGGCCCACTCCTCAGTGAGCCCCCAGAGAAAAGCAGTCAATCACTCCCGTCTCCCCGGTCTCCCGCCGCACTCCATGCTCACCCGGCCTGTGACCGAGTGTTTCTATCTCTGCTGGCACATGACCCCATCTGGAGTCTCCAAACCCAGCAGATCCCTGCAGCACACTAGGGAGTCTCCCCAGATCTGCTGCTTGTTGGGTCCGTGCTGGAGGAGCAGTGGCTGCGGATCACCGTTTATGGCAACCCCGAGCTGAGAGCCCGCTCCTCGGCTCCGTCTCTGCAGCCAGCTTCCCTGCTCTGACACCTGGGAGCTCTGCCACACTCAGGCACCCCCGGTCTTTCTGTGACCCCAAAGGTCCTGAGACTACACTGTCCCAGCGAGGGTTCCACCCCCCGCTTAGCCACTGGAGCGACATCTGTCAGCGGAGCCGACTTCTAGAAGTTCCGATTTTGTGCTCTGCTGCTCTATCATTTGCCAGTAGTGGCCAACGGAGGCCCCCTCCCCGCCATCTATCTTCCCCAATATCGCCTCGGATTCACTTCTCCGCATGTCCTACCTTCCAGAAAGTGGCTGCTTTTCTGTTCAGAGAGTTGCTGCTATTCTTTTCTTCGGTCTCCTGTTGAGTTCTAGGTGTTCAGAATGGTTTGATCCCTATCTAGCTGAATTCCTGGGTCCAGATGAAATTTAGGTCTCCTACTCCTCCGCCATCTTGCTCCTCCTCCTCAATTCATTGTTTTAAAGGTATGTTACACCCCAGAATTTTGTTCAATAATAAGCAGAATAAGGAGTGACACAAGTATGAAAAAGGGCCATCCTTTATGAAGTTTATGATAGAAATCACACACTCTTCCTGAGTGGACACGTCCCTGGGTTGATAAAATATTTGTTTTATAAAGCACAATTACTAATGTTTAAATTACAACTCTGAAGTGAAGTTTTCCACAAGTACATGAAAGGTTTCCTGTATTGCACGCTCATGGCTCCTGGCTAGTACTGTCTTACAACAGGGAAGAAAAGAAAATCCTGTTTTCATATTTTAACTAGAATAATTTAAAGATGGCATGTATTCTTTATTTCCCATTATTCTTTTTTTTAATTCTTTAATTTTTGTTTGTTTGTTTTATTTATTTATTCATGAGAGTCAGAGAGAGAGATAGAGAGAGGCAGCAGCAGAGGGAGAAGCAGGCTCCCTGCCTAACAGGGAGCCCGATGCGGGACTCGATCCCAGGACTCCGGGATCGTGACCTGAGCCGAAGGCAGACGCTTAACCATCTGAGCCACCCAGGTGTCCCTCCCATTATTCTTTTTACAAAATAGTATCGTTTTTATTTAAAATGTGCCTTCCTCCCCCAACATATTAGATTTCTATTTATTTAGACTTAGTTTAATGCATCCAGTAATACTAGCATAATGAATGTTTGGATTCAAACTCAAGATGAATCTTAGCTTCCTCATTATTAAAAATGTGTAGCTTTTTTCTGCCTATGTTATCCCAATACAATAAAGATTTTTATAATTAAAAGATGGCTATGGTGTTTGTCACAAATTTTCAGTTATTAGAAAAACTAAGAGAATCGAAGGTGAAATTTTTTATCATTTAGATAATAAAATAAAAAGTATCATATTAATTATATAGGGTACTATATAATTACTGTTATAAAGTAGTGTTAGTATTCCACCACTGCAGGTCTGAGTATTGGGTTATATAAGAGCTGAGTGAACATCTGAGTATATGTGTACCCATCTGGAAAACAGCCAGTTGCAGCTCACACATTTCCTCATAATGTTCATTAACTTTTCATAGAGAAAGTGTTTCACACTTAGATCAGCTCTTTTAGAAGGAGGAAATTTAGAGCTAGAACAAATAGTATTTAAATCTCATTTTATAGACCAACTGTGAGAAACCCAGCCAGAAGCCAAGATTTTCAGTCCTACACATCTGGTCATGATGATTTTGGAATCTTTACACACTGATGATATGTCTTTGTTATGACTTTAGAATATATTCTGGCCAACTCATTAGGCAGGTATGGAAACAAATCCTGAATGAGTCAGACCGAGTTCCTATCATGCATGAAGAATACTGGACTCTTTTCATTGTGAAAGAGAAAAACAATTCTGTGGATGGTTTCATGGAGCCATTTTGCCATATTGTACATAAATGGAGTATGTTACTCCTCAGTGTTTTCCCCTCTTCTACTCTTTTTCAAAAAAAAAGAAAAAGGAAATGTACTTCCTTTCATTTATATGCTACTTTTCCTTATTTTTAGACCAAAGTTTGATAAGGATCTGAAGGCTTTAAAATAATTCATATGCATCATTTATAAAATATTTAAATATTATCTTAAAGACACATTTAACCTAATCAGCTGTCATTTTGATATAAAATTTAAAGAAAATGAAAGACATGTTCGTTTAAAAATAGTCTTTAGGGGGCTTGTATGTTATGCCAAATAATATAGTAATAAGTTATCTCTGAGATAAAAACAGGAATACGGGGTATTTTGATGTTCATTTCATCCCCTGAATCATAGCTTATTATTAAACACTATGCAAAAAATATCAGTGATCATTAAATGCATGGGGAGGATTCATTTCTCATTAAGCATCTTCCCAGTTTACTGAGTGTTCTTGAGGTACTGAGAAAATCAGTTAAGATCTTTTCATATGCATTTAATGAAGAATAGTATCCTGAACTATCTATTGAATATATGGACTTATATCTAAAAGACTTTATTGAAAACCTTTCTTTTTTAAACAAAGATTGAATCTCTTCCATGACTCAGTAATGAAAAAGGAAATATTTATTTTGAGGATAAGCCAATTTATATATTATTGGAAATAACACAGACCACCCAGGCCTGAAGCCTACTGTTTATAGTTAAGGATCTTAAATCTACATATGCTCTTGATGAGCAAGAGCTATCTTTATTCCAGCTAGAAAGTTTTATGTCTACAAAGGGTAATAATTTCATGTTTCTCCCCACCACCCTTGGCTAGTAAAATTCTGTCAAGGAGATTATTTCATTTCCACAGGGGAAAAGATTTTTTTGGACCTCAGCAATGATAACATTTCCAAATTTCATCTGCCAAAGGGCTAATGTTTAACATTGTTGGAAAACACTAGAGTTACATTTGCCTTCAAAACCAGTTTCTTGTATAAATATGAGTGTGTGTATGTATGTATGACTGCATAAACAAAGACACAAAATGTAGCTGACTTGTTTTTAGTGCAAAATTTATACCTTGATTTGAAGCTTCATTCTCCTCTACTCAGCCATCAAATCTTAGAATTCTTCAAAGACTGGTTCTAAACTCTCTTCTTATCTCTCTCTGAATTCTCACTATAAATAGCTATCTCATGTTCATAGCTTTAACTGCTGTCTAATGGTAGGAGGGAAGGAAAAGAAAATGGTGCAAAGCAGAAACTGTCAGACATGAATGTCTTCCACTTTTCATTGAAAATTCATGTCTGTGAACCTCTGTGTTTCTCAGTAAAGTAGAAGGTAGGGTCAGAATTTGGAGGATTTGAAATACTTGTTTTGTATAGATCAGAGAAAAAATGATAGGATTGCTGGGCCATATTCAGGATCCGTTGAGCATGGTGATTATATTTTGCTTTGTGGTTTTCCCTAGCAGCACATACCAGCTTCATTATATTTACGGAGAAAGTAGTTAGTTTCACGATGGTTGCAGTTTTGCCAATGGAGGCGATGCAAAGACTGAATGGGAAAGGAGTTTAGAGTAATAGAATGTTTCCTAGGATCATGGAATTTAAAGTAGATTAGGAGGATAGTGAAGAAGAAAGCATTGATAGGTGGGAAGCACTACGCAGCTAATGAATTGGAAGTCTCTTAAGAGACGGATCTTCATGGTGAGAGTAGTTCATCAAGACAATTGGAAGTAATAAGATGGACTGCTTGAATAAACGATTCAAGAACAGTTAGGATGGCAAGATTATGATAATTGTGGAAGTAAATGGCTGAGCTGACGTGGAATTACTTAATGGAATCGAGAAGGCCAGAGGACTACATGGATCACACATGTGGATACGGAAGTCACTCAGAATAATGGAAAGATTTGGAATGCAGAGAAGACTGAGTTAAGTTCCAAAGCCTCTGATGAATATGGAAGAATGACAAGAGATTAGTAGATACAACAGCGATGCAGAGGCAGAGGGGGTGGTATGACTGAATGGCATGAGCCTCAAGTGATCAGGGTCTTTACTAAAGAATCAGAGATAAATGGTGTAAAGCTAGAAATAGAGAACAAGGAAGAATGTGATTAGTAAACAAATAGCCTTCATCTGAGATGGCTACAGGGCATATATGTCTCTAAGGAACAGCTACTTTTCACTGGAGGAGGCAAAAAAACAAAAATACACATACACACCGAACCTTTTCAAGATGGAGTTAATATTATAGGACAAAACACAAGTAGTCGGTACTCAGTGAAAGGTGATTTAGTAATAAAGTTGATTGAAACACCAATATTACGTGCTTACTCCTTTTGGTTTTCATGTGTATTGGTGTTTGGAATGGAGTATGCCTATACAGATGGACTTTAATAATCTCACCATTAAAGAGATGAGGTCAAGAGTACTAGGATGGGTAAGAGAAATTATCAGAACGATGGGTGATGTCAGTGCAAAATTTATAAATCAAATGAAACATCTACTGTTTAAGGACTGTAGTATTCTATTTGTAAATGTGGTAAACTGATTATGCACCTGTTGGAATTAAATTTTCCTCAGTGTCTCATGCTGTTTAAAGAAAATGCTTCTAGGTTTAATATTCTTTGAGTTAATGATCATATGATCATGCTTATAAATTACCAAGATACAATAAAAATTGCTTTTTCTTTAATGATTCATTTAACCTAAGTGGTAAAATTAAAAAATTGTTTTCTCATTGAATGATGTCATTATCCTTTCTTGGAAATACTTTTTAAAAATTTCCCAGTGAAATAAATCTTCTCTTACTAAGCAGATATATTTGGCTGCACCCATCTTCCAGTGTTGGACTTGGTATATGTTTGAGAAAATCTCCTTGTGTTGAGCAATTTCCTCAAATCCATTTAGTATTGAAATATAAATTTATAATCAAGGCTATTTGTTGTTATTAAAAGTATCTACAGAGGTAATCATGTAGCTAACATAGATATAACACTTATATTGTGCCAAGTGTTGTTAAAGTACTTTACATGTATTAATTGATACTCAAAACAATCCTATGGGGGTAGTCCCATTATTATCATCATCCCACTTTTACAGATGGGTAAACTGAGGTACAGAGAGGATAAACTAACCTGTTGGTAAGTGGCAGAGCCAGGACCTGGACCCAGCTGTTTGAATCCAGTCTGTGATATTAACCATTATGCTAAATCACTTTATGTGATATCGGGAAGAATATGGCCCATGAAAAAATAAAACTTTTACATTTTCTTTCTTATTTTTTAGTCCCTGTGGATTACTTAGGATTCCGTGTTTAAGACTGAAGAACCCAAAATACAGTGGCTTAAACTTTGTGAGAGAAATTTATTTCTTACATAAAAGAGGACACGAGGTGGGGAGTGCAGGGCTGATATGGCAACGCCATAGTCATTGTGTCTGGACCCACTGTTTCATCAGCCTTGTGAGTGTATTTCATTCCTGAGATCACTTCCTATACTAGGATGGCAGCTGGAACTCCAGCCACTGTGTCTGTCTTACAGGCCAGAAGGGAGATGAATAGTGAAAAAAGAAAAAAATGGACCACTTCTATCAGATTCAGCTTTCTTTAAACAAAGCCCCACTAATACTTTTGCTCTCATTTCATTATTTAGAATTCAGTCATATGGCCATACAGGCTGGGAATTGTGGTCTTTTGTTCTGGATAACAGCATAACTAGACAATGATTTCTGTTACTTAGAAAGGGAGAATGGATATTGGGTAAGTATCCAGCAGCCTGCGAGACACCATCCTTGGTATCCACATCCTTTCCTACTGGTCTTTTACACTGATTTTATCAGAACATTTTGGACTGAAAATTCATTTTTTTAAAAATATTTATCTATTTGGGAGGGCCAGAGATGGAGGGAAAGGGAGAGAGTGGGAGCATGAGTGGGGGAGGGGCGGAGGGAAAGGGAGAAGCGGACTCTCCACTGAGCTGGGAACCCAATGCTGGAGCTCCATCCCAGGACCCTGGGATCATGACCTGAGCCGAAGGCAGATGCTTAACTGACTGAGCCACCCAGGTGCCCTGGACTGAAAATTTAAATAACAGACACAGGTGAGGAGAAGGATTGAAAAAGAGTAGAATGGGGATTTTGGGGGCACTCATAGCATATGGTGAGAGTAACACAAAAAGCAAATTGTGGCGGGCACAAGTCATAATTGCTGTAGTTTTCCTTTAGAGTAAAACTCTTCCATAAAGTGACTAGTGAAGTCTGATTATATATTCACATAAAATATGTTATTAACAGGTTAATAAAAAGCAGTACTTTTTTTTTGTACTGTTATGTTAATCACCATACATTACATCATTAGTTTTTTTTTTTTTTTAAAGATTTTATTTATTTTTATTTGAGAGAGAGAGAATGAGAGAGAGCGAGTACATGAGAGGGGGGAGGGTCAGAGGGAGAAGCAGACTCCCTGCCGAGCAGGGAGCCCGATGCGGGACTCGATCCAGGGACTCCAGGATCATGACCTGAGCCGAAGGCAGTCACTTAACCAACTGAGCCACCCAGGCGCCCTACATCATTAGTTTTTGATGTAGTGTTCCATGATTCATTGTGTGTGGTTAATACCCAGTGCTCCTTTCAACACATGCCCTCTTTAATACCCATCACCAGGCTAACCCATCCTCCTACCCCCCTCCCCTCTAGAACCCTCAGTTTGTTTCTCAGAGTCCATTGTCTCTCATGGTTCGTCCGCCCTCCTATTTCCCCCTCTTCATTTTTCCCTTCCTGCTATCTTCTTCTTTTTTTTTTTTTTTAACATATATTGTGTTATTTGTTTCGGAGGTACAGGTCTGTGATTCAACAGTCTTACACACTTCACAGCACTCACCATAGCACATACCCTCCCCAATGTCTATCACCCAGCCGCCCCATCCCTCCCACCCCCCACCACTCCAGCAACCCTCAGTTTGTTTCCTGAGATGAAGAATTCCTCATATCAGTGAGGTCATACGATACATGTCTTTCTCTGATTGACTTGTTTCACTCAGCATAATACCTTCCAGTTCCATCCACATTGTTGCAAATGGCAAGATTTCATTCCTTTTGATGGCTGCATAATATTCCATTGTACATATATACCACATCTTCTTTATCCATTCATCTGTTGATGGACATCTTGGCTCTTTCCATAGTTTGGCTATTGTGGACATTGCTAAGCAGTGTTTTTTAATTGGGCTTCTTGTCCCTACATGGGAAGGGAGTGGATGAAAAAATTTTCACTTTGTGTCATTTATTTAGGTATGTAAGAGAAGATTGATTATTGAACTGAGAGAGTTCTAAATGATCAGAGGGAAGTTCCTTTCTAATTCTCCCTCTCTCTTGTCCACCCCCCTTTAAAGAGTGGAAGACATGCTATGTCTGATTTCACATGGAGTTATGGGAGTTTTATTATACAGAAAAAGAAAAACAAAGTATTTTGGAGGAAAAACATTTCATTGGAAAAGTTTTGTTCCCCCCCCCCAACTGAAGGTAGTAGTAAGCTTCTGATCATTACTTAAGTTTATTTCTTGTTTTATTTACAGCTTGGATCTCTTTATTGCTTTTGGTAATACATAAAAAGTTTTCATGAAAGTAGAGAATATTTTGCATGATATACATTTAAAAAAACAATATATGAAACTAAATGTCATGATCCATATTCTTATTTCCCTGTAAGACAGTGTGCTTTGAAATACAGGGTAGCTATAGTAAAGTCTTATTTATTTTCAGGGGAGATTATGTACACCTACTTTTTTCTAAAGATGGCCTAAGTATGAATATTTATATGACTTTGTCATTTATACACACTCTATCAACTATCACATTTTAGATGACTTAAGTTTTCAATAAGTGACCTGAGCATTTGAATTAGAATGAGAAAACCTTCTACATCTTTATTTCAAGAGTGTATTAGGAACAAATTCTGACCTTAAGGGTCAAAGGTACTGGATGGATGATCATGGATTTAACAAGGAATTCTTTTCTGTCTCCTCTTTTCTATTGTGTTTTTTTTGTTGCTGCACAATTAGTAAACCCAGTTTACTAGTGTTATTGATGTTCTTTGTTTTGTTTTGTTGCTTGTGGAAACCTGATTAGAGCTTTTGAGAGTGAATTTTCAGTCAGAAATGATTTATTTTGTGTATCTAAGCTGGATTCCAGCTGTTTGAGGTTTTTCTCTTAGAAGTCTAGGTTTCATAGAGCATCTAGAATGAAAAGGCAGTTCTGGTTAGATGCCTCTCCTAGTCGTTCTTTTTTTTTTTTTAAGATTTTATTTATTTGACAGAGAGAGAGACACAGCGAGAGAGGGAACACAAGGAAGGGGAGTGGGAGAGGGAGAAACAGGCTTCCCGCCGAGCAGGGAGCCCGATGTGGGGCTCGATCCCAGGACCCTGGGACCATGACCTGAGCCAAAGGCAGACGCTTAACAACAGAGCCACCCAGGCCCCCCTTTCCTAGTCTTTCTTAAGCAGTTAAATTCTTTGTTTTTCTAAGTTTCGAAGAATTTTACTTAGATTTTCATGTTAAAAATTGGTATTTAAGCTTCAATTTGTTACACTGATAGAATTATAGATTCCAAAATTTGCTTGTAAAAATGGCTAGTTTTTTATTTTGTTATGTTATGTTAATCACCATTATGTCATTAGTTTTTGATGTAGTGTTCCATGATTCATTGTTTGCATATAACACCCAGTGCTCCATTCAGTACGTGCCCTCTTTAATACCCATCACCAGGCTAACCCATCCCTCCACCCCCCTCCCCTCTTGAACCCTCAGTTTGTTTCTCAGAGTCCATAGTCTCTCATGGTTCGTCTCCCCCTCTGATTTTCCCCCCTTCATTTTTCCCTTCCTACTATCTTCTTCTTTTTTTTAACATGTAATGTATTATTTGTTTCAGAGGTACAGGTCTGTGATTCAACAGTCTTACACAATTCACAGCACTCACCATAGCTCATACCCTCCCCAATGTCTATCACCCAGCCAAAAAATGGCTAGTTTTAAGGAAGGAAGGGTTTTTTTTAATTACTTGTGCTTTTCTAATTTCAATTAATCAAATCAGAATTCACTCCAAGAAAAGTGCCACAGTATATATCAAAAGAACATTTCCTTAGTGCTTCTGATTCAGAAATTATAACCTCTAATAATGTGAAGAGACAAACTTCTATTCATATTTACCATAAGATTTATCATGCCCGAATTTTTTGCATGAATTCTTGCCTTCTTATTTTTTTCACCAAAATGTAAGCAGTTTCAAACATATAGTTTTGACTTACATGACTTGTCAGACTCTTCTGTTTATTATTAAAGCAGAGTTGCATATCTTCCTTCATAATGCTACAAATGTTAAAAGTTCTACACAATAACATTTTCTGGAAAGGTATTGGCCATCATTATTCTTAAGACTACAGATTTCTGTTGACTTTCAAAAGTTGTTGGGTTTTTTTAGATAAGCTTTCAGTTTTATCATATTCAGATCATACATACCTGAGAGAGCATCTGTAAAAATCTCAATTCTGTTTTTATGTGAAGTCCCAGTTATAATATACTTCTCATGACACTATATCAGGTTACTTATCAGCTTACTTTTTAGAAAGGTCATTTGTGATTGTTTCCTTGTTAACTATAATCCTTAGAAGAAAAGCCCCCCTTGAAAATTATATACCAGCACTAAAAATATATGTCTGTAATCATAATCTTACTGGGTTCAATTGATCAATAACCACCCCGTGAACTACCGTATGGTCACATTAACTTAGTATGGATTTCTATGAAGTTTTCATGGTTCTAATATCAATGAAGAGAAGAAAGTTGTATCTCACATTCTATTATCACAGTATTAATTTTAATCTTTAGAAAGTCACTTAACATACGCAGGCTGTCGTTACTTTTGTGATTATGTAGAAGTTCATTGTTCTGTATGGTAGCCACCAGCCACATACAGCTCTTGAGCACTTGAAATGGGGCTAGTCCAAATATAGTGTGCTATAAGTATAAAGCACACACTAGATTTTGAAGACCTAGTGCAGAAAAAGGTGTAAATATCTCACTAATAATTCTTTTATGTTGATTATTTGTTGATATGATATATCTTAGATATATTGGGTTATGTAAAATATATTATTGAAATTAATTTCTCATCTTTCACTTTTCTTTTTAATATATGGCCATTAGCAGATTTAAAATTATATACACATAGCTTGCATTATATTTCTGTTGGACAGTGATACTTTAGCAGATATAAGACTAGAGATGATCTCTATGGATCCTTCTGTTCCCAGCATTGTGGTGATTCTGATTGATGTCCTGATTGACTATGGAGCCGTCATTTTATTTTTGATTGTTATGATATTGCTGTCTCTATTGAGGACTTTTACAGTATGTTACTTTGGAATGTAGAGCTCTTGGAAAATCCTTTCTGTTTCTCAGGGCATAAACCAAACTTCTTCGCTTTGGAGAATTTCACCTTTAAACTTTTTATTATGCCTAAATTTTCTCATTTCTGAAGTTGGATCTTTCTACCTGGTAAGCTGTTATCATGCCTTTCTTCATCATTTTATTGTTAAAAACCTCACATTTATTGATTTTATCTAGTGATCGCATTTTTCCATCCAAAACTTTTGACTTCTCAGAGTTTGAGTTCTGTCTTCATTAGGTCTAGAATGGATAATAGAATGAATGAATATAGGATTTAGAGTGAAAAGTCTTAGATTCTAATTCTGGTTCCTCATCTAATAACTTACTAACTTAACAATCCTAGACAAGACAATTGTCTTCCTAAACCTCAATCTTTTTATCTGTAAAATGGATATTATGAGGCTCAAATAAAACATTATGTAAATATTGTTACCACTTACCCATGTTCTTATTCAGAAATATTTTCCTTTTAACCTTCTTGACAGCATTCGACTTCAAGGGTACTGTCCTTTCCTAGTGTCCTTTATTCCTTGCTATTTACTCCTATTATTATTTTAGGTCTTCTCTTTCTCTCATCCATTGATATTTGTGTTTCCACGATCTTTAGTCCTTCTAAGAAACTATGGTTATAAAGGAAAAATAGAGCAAATATCTTATTGCTCACAAAATGAAAGCATCACTTGGGATTTGCATGTAGATTTTTAATAGCCGAGATCATAGATTGAGAGAAAAGTTCCAAATACCAAGAGTGGGGGAAGGGAGAGCACCACATATTGAAGAATACAAGACCCTAGGTGAAGGGAGAACCCAACACATACTGAATACTTATCATGTGCCAGGCACTGCTCTTGATAGATGATTTTATGTTACCTCATTTTATTTCATGTTCACTACAATTTTTTAAGGGAGTTTTGTTTTTTCCTCCTATCTTACAGAGAAAGGAACTTCGGGCCAGGCCATTAAGTAACTTGCTTTCAAGTAATTCAAGTCTCTCCTTATTGTTTATCTGCATTCCCCCCCCACCCCAGACCATTGTTTGGTAAGCACTATTTACTTTGGGTGCTTGAGTTCTATGCTAACAATGTAGATAGAGTTGGTCTCCAGTGTACTAGTGAAACTAAATGAAATTTGAGTGTTTTTAAACAAGGATACCAGATACGATATTTATGAAATGAATTTTGTACTGTTTTGGGAAACATAGATCTCTAGACCGGTCTTTAGAGTGGGTGGAAGGAGGGTGGTGGTAATTCAGAAGGCCTTCCTTTCCCGAGCTAAAAATGCCAACAGAACTTTCAGGTCTGAAAGCTGCTCAACACTCAAAGTGAAACCCTCTCAGTGTCTGGTTTTCTTTCCCACATTCCCTTAGGACCTGGCTCTCACTCTTCAGCCAGCTACTTCCGTTACGGGTAGGCAAAGCTAAAATGGTAATTGTAAACTTGTGAATTATGCTGTGCCTTTCAGGGCTAACTCCAGACTCACTTGAAATGTCTTCACAAATGTGGCTTATAACAATCTGCGTGCTTCCCTCAAAGCTTTCCTCTCTGTCCATGCTTTTCTGCTTATTAGCTCCCTCGTGTTCTACCCCATACATGTCTCTTAGGTTCCACCAGTCCATTCTTCCCTCCTGACTTGCTGACTTCGTTTTTGGAACGGCCAAAAGATGCCGGATACTTTGTGCTTTCGAAGTCTTATGGCAAATGTGCTCTATGGACTCCAGTGTAGAATTTGTGGCAGGAATGAATGGACTCTTGAGAAAGAAATACCGTATTTTCAAGTCCATGTTCTCATACTAAAGAAGGCCGGACAAGACATTTATAAAATATGATTTCTAAGTGCACAGGTTTCTAAAGAAATCTTTTTTCCCTTAAGGAGAAAAGAGGCATCTGTTGTATTTCTAGAACAAATAACCCTTAACCTCTTTCTTCTTCATTTTCTCTTTCATTTACATGAATGAATATTTGAGAAGCTCTTATCTCCACGTTCAGACCTCTACAATTTTTCTACTTAAAAAAGAAAGTTATGTGAAGTGTTATTATTACATTGGGTAATTTTATTTCAAACTAAATACCAGAATATTATACTTCTTTTATCCTACTGTGTGATTGTCTTTTGTACTTTCACTTAGTTCTCCCTCCTCTTTAGCCTCTTGGAATTTTGCCTCTGAAGCTTGAATTTCCTTCCCTTTCTTCTACAAAAATGAGATGCAGAACAAGGCATGGCTTGAAGTCAAAGTAAATTCCCATCTTTAAGTTCTAGCAACCGATACAGGCTCCTTAAGGCCAAAGCCTGCCTATTAGCCACTTGGCTGTTGGGTGACTATATGTTCTAGGAAAGGGTACTGGACTAACTCTAAGAATGTGGAGTGTTGATATACTGTTACCAAAAATTAAAAAAAAAAAAACCACTCTGTGTATTAAGTATTTGTCTGGCAGGATACTGAAAACCTAAAATATAGCCCACACATACAAACTTGTTGGAAGACAAAATACATTTTTCACCAAGTTAGAGTCTCATAGTGAGAAAAGCCAAGCTAGTTTGGATTTTAAAGTTTTCCTCCCATTTTCCCCTACTACCAAGCTCCACAGGGCCCCCTAACCATGTAGCACTGAAAAGAAAGTACTTTCTGCATTTTTAAATACTGTTACTGCTTTTGACTCCCCAGCATCTCAGTTTACATATGCGAAGGAAAATAAAAAAACTATAAGGAACAGACATTAGCTAGGATGGTATTTAGGAGGGAATTAAGATGTAATTAGAATTACTTAGGTGTGCCCGTACATCAGTTTTGCCATCTTTAAAGCAGAACATAGGTAATCCTAAAACTGTGTGTGTATATAAATCTTGTCAGCTTTTTAATATATTCTTAAACATTTCCCAGTGGAGGTTTGTTAAATGTTCTGAGATATTTTCTTGCTAAATATTAGATTATATACACATTAAATACTCTACAATATTTTCCTGTAAAATGTTGCACATGAATGTTTCACCTTTCAAAACTGGTAAAAGCAAGAGTATGTTGCAGAAAGTCAGCTTATAAAAAATGTAGATGGTACTGTAAGCGGTATACCCTGGTTATTTGCTATAGTACTTAATTCAACAGAGCTCAGATAATTTCCACATATGGAAATATGATGGACTAATACAGAAATAGATAAGCCCTTGAAGGTAAAATATGATTTTGACCATTTGACTATTTAGTTGGTATTAGAAGTTTTTTTACTTTGGGTAGAGTGTTAATTATACAATATTTTTTCTACTTAGAACAAAGAAGGTATCTTCAGTGGTCTCTAGAATATGTTCCAGCGCACCTCATACAAATTTGGTATTGATTTGGTTTTTTACTTTGGTTTTACTTCGAAACCTAGAATCAAACTGGGACTGTATCAGGTTTGAGCAAATCATAAAAATTTGTGGATAATTTGCATCAGAATTTTTAAGTTTTGCAGAATCTGAAGGACCGTTCAATTCAGTCCTTTCATTTTATACTTGGAGAAACTAAGGCTGAGAATCTCAGTATGTTTCTGTTTAAGGTTTTGTAACTGTTTAGTCAAAGAGCCAGAACTAAAAATGAGAATCTCAGACTCTGGCTTATCATAAATTAATTATGGAGTCTAAACTGGGAGAAGAATGTTCACTAGAAAGAAAAGAGTTAACCTCTCACTATAGCAGAACATATATATCTCTCGACCTATTTGTAGATGAACCAGTCATTTCTGTCGAAATTCATGATAACCTTAAGACCATTCTAAGTCATTAATGTTGTTGGCTCCAGTAAGTGAAACACTGCTCAAGTAAGAATAGCTGTCTTTCCTTTCTCTTGCATTTCTAAATTATCAATGCCACATGATTGATATCTCAGAAATACCTTCCAGATGGCTTTACTGTTTGTTTACTGAACTGTGTTGCAAAACTGCTTGTTCCTCATTCAGGCTGGTCAGATAGGGTTGGTTTTTGTTTTTGAGGTAAAGAAGACTGTTTGCATATAAATTCATTGTGTTTTGTGTGTGTGTTAAAAAAAAACTTCATTTTTCCAAGTAGTTTGATGAATTAAAACCTTTTTATTTTAGTTTTTTATCTGTGTAGAATTTTACTTTTAATAAAGCTTGGGGGAAAGTAAAACATCCCTTTCTAAAGTTTCTCAAAAAATATCAGGGTATCCCTGCAAACAGTCCCTTTTTCTTCCCTCCATTACTCAACTCAATCCCCCCAAAATATTTGCAGAAGTGGAGTTCTAAGGCTGGTAAGAGCCATCAAACTTAGGATTTCCCATGAGATCCTCTTAGAAGGGATTAAGAAGACTTCAGGAGCCCCTTCTCCTCCACACCCTCCCCTAGTGCTCCATCTTTTCTGTCTTTTGTCACTCATTTCCCTCCCTGAGGTTGATTTGCTGGTTTTGTCATCTTAAAATTATAATGCCTAAAGGATGATAAATTCTGTGTTCAGTGAGTAGTTTTGAGGTTTTTGTAACTCTTTAATTGCAGGCATTTAATCCTGTGTTTAGAAAGCTATGTGTTACGATGCTCAAACCCTCTGGCGCTTTCCCCGTCTCCTCCCAAAAGACCACCAACAAAACCCCAGGCAGTAACAATGTATTGAGCACCTTCTCTGTTTCAGACCTAACTCTATGTCCTACAGCAGTGCTCTGACGGGAAGTCATACTATGTGATTTTACATTTGAGGAAACGGAAGCCCTCTGAGGTCGAGTGATTTAATCATTAGTCTCTACAAGTTCTCTTGTGCATTCAGTTTTGCAGTCACTTCCTACCCTTACCCCATCCCTGGTCCCAGGGAAATGCCGATCTGCTTCCTGTCACTATAAATGAGATTCTTTCCCTAGAATTTCATATAAGTAGAATCACACAGTATACAGTGTTGGGTCTGGCTTCTCCTCCACATTTTTTTGAGATTCATCTGTTCTGTTGAGTATATCACCAGTTCGTTTTTTTTCACTGCTGAGTAATGTTCCCTTATATGCCACAGTTTACGCATTCATATGTCTGTGGAATCCTTTCCAGGTCCAGTCAACTTTTCATTTGACAGTTTATGTCATATGTATTGTCCCAGATTTGTAAATAATTAGGTTATAACGTGATTATATCTTTGTATCTTTGGAGGGAGGGCTGTAATGTTGGACCTTTTAGATAATGGTGTTAATGTCCTGGCAGATGCTGTCCAATTTCCTCTTGCTATTCGTGGCTCGATCTTTCAACTTAGGGTTTAAGCTGATGAGTTTGACATGGGTAGGGATTATTACATTTTCTTTATAGTCCTCCCACTACTGAGGACAGGAACTACCATACACTCACCTTTGTAGTTTGTAACTTCACAGTAATAACAGAAGCAGTAGTAATAGGTGATAGTGAGCACTTAGTATAATAATTATATGAAGTTGGTGCTATTTTTTGCATTTTACCTGTAAACAGACACAGGATTTATACAACTTGCTTGTCTGATTCTGTAGCCCTCCCCTTTTAACTCTGCTGCCTCAGTGCTTAATAATTGTGGGACAAACAAATGAATGTGTAGAAGAATAAGGATTGCTTCATAGTTCTCTGGATATGGTGTTAGTTACACAAAAGTATATAACTTCGTCTGAAATGACTCATTGGTAGTCTTAGTTTTCATCATCCTTCCCTGTTCCCACAATAAATGATGTGACTTTATTAATCATATACACACAGAGCAATATCTAGAACTCCATTATGGTTGCCAGAAATGAGGTTACTCTCTGAGGCAGAGACAGTCTAGATGAATTCCTACTTGGATGGTGACAAGCAAGTAATCGGTCTTCATTATGTTAAAGCACTGAGATTTTTTGGCTTGTTTACTGCAACAGCTAGTGTTAATGACCTTGATTTTATTTATTTATTTTTTTAAAGATTTTATTTATTTATTTGACAGAGAGAGAGAGAAAGAAATCACAAGCAGGCAGACAGGCAGGCAGAGGGAGAGGGAGAAGCAGGCTCCCTGCTGAGCACAGAGCCCGATGCGAGGCTCGATCCCAGGACTCTGGGATCATGACCTGAGCCGAAGGCAGACGCCCAACTGACTGAGCCACCCAGGCGCCCCATGACCTTGATTTTATAGTGTCATTAAGTTTCATACTTTATGTCTGTATTTAGTTGTGGTTTTGAAAGGAGTTATTATTTTTAAACTAATTTGTTAATCTATCAAAAGATATTAAAAATCTGTCTTAAAGTTGATGTGTGGTTTAATCTATTATCTTAAAGAACAATATAAGTTTTTAGATGGCTTTAATATCTGTTGCTTTCAACAGAATTCAGTTTGTAAGTTGACATGTTACAAAGTTTAAACAAATATTACTAAATTAGATTAATTTAGAAGTAAATAATGAGATGAGATTCAGTAGTAGGTCCTGAAAACTCCACTTGGAATATCATTGTTAAACACAAATCTGGTCATGTCATTCTTGTGGAGCATAGGGCCTTTTGCCTTATAGGTAAATTTCAAACTCAATTTGGGGTGGTCTGGCCTGTGCCAGTCTCCCTCCACTCTGCTTCCTTGTCTCCAGGCTCCAGTTACATTAAACTTCCTCAGTTCCCAAAATACTCAATGTTCTCTTTTCTCTAAATCTTATAGATACTGTCTCTCCCTGCTTTCTTCTTCCCCTTCTTCCTTTACATACCACCTTAAATATGGCATTTTTCTGGCTAGCCTTCCATGACAAAGCCAAGGTTAGGCACCCTTCCTTTGTGCTCCTATAAACACTGTGTCCCTTATATTGATACACTTTCTGTAATATTGTAGCACTTTTCACTTATATGTATACCCCACTGGATGGTGAACTTCTGGAAAACAGGGAAAATAGCTATTCCCAGCACTTGGCAACCTGCCTGGTACATAGTCAACTCAGAGTAAATATTTGTGAAATATTGAATGTGTGAATAAGTGAATGAATGATGAATGAGTGTGAATAATGCCCCAATCTACAAACTTTATGGTCTTACTTTTTTTACTCAGGTACAGATCCTAGTCAATTAACAAGCTAACTATATCAGCGTCCCAGTCCTGCCTTTTAGACTTGATAGTTTTACATTACAGTCACTTACATTGCATTTGAGGTATTTAAAATAGCTCTAGGGGCACCTGGCTGGTTCAATCTATAGAGCATGCAACTCTTGATCTCAGGGTCATGATTTCAAACCCCATGTTGGGTATTGAGCCTACCTAAAAAAAAAAAAAAAACATTAAAAAAAGATGAGCGACTCATATTTTAGACTTACTTATGCATATTTATGTCTATATAAATTCATGCCAAATTATCAGTATAAAAAATTAATACAAATTGATATTAAGGACAATCATTGGAAGTTGTTAATAAGTGTCAGGGTAGCTAATTTAAACATATACAAATTTCTGGGCACCTGGGTGGCTCAGTCAGCTATGCATCTGCCTTTGGCTCAGGTGTTGATCCCGGAGTCATGGAATCGAGCCCCAGGTCAGGCTCCCTCCTCAGCGGGGAGTCTGCTTCTCCCTCCCCCTCTGCCCCTCTCCATTGCTCGTGCTCTCTCTCTCTCTTTCTCTCAAAATAAATAAAATCTTTTTTAAAAAGTTTCTCAAAAAATATACACAAATTTCTTTAGAAACTGAATGTGAAAAAACCCCAAACTCTAGAATTGCTGTTAAAAAAAAGAATCCAAAAAAGTTGGTACCCAATTAGAAATATATGAAGTATGATGTTATCAGTTACTACACAGATAAAAATTTCTCTCTTTCAACATATATCTTTTGAGTGACTAATATGTTATGCATTGCTGTAGGCACTTGGGATACATAATTGAACAATGTTAACTTCCTGGATGCTTTAATAAATAGGAAAAAATGGAGCCTAGGACACATACACACACACACGTTTATGCATATATGTAAAATACTAATTAGTATGTTTTAGATAAGCCTATTTCTGAAACCAATACCAAAAGATTTTAGGATTATTTAAAGTGAGATATTAAAGTTACTGTGAAAAAAACTAAATGATGGTAGGATTTGGGAGGAAAGGGGGAATTGTGCTTTGAATTTCCTTAAATGTAATAAACAAATACAATTGATCTTCAAGAATAATATACCTGGCCCGTATGGTAGACTGTGTTATTGTTCAGAAACCTTTGCTGCTCCTCCCTATCCTATTGGCCTCATGCCAGGCCTCAGCTTTGCCTTGACTAATAAAATAAGAGTGGAAATGATTTATGTTTACTTATGAGCAGAAGTTTTGAGTCAGAACATAGTGTCCTATATTCTCTTTTCTTCTCTGCTCTGACAACCAGCAGATCTGATAGATGCTTCTTCCTCACCCTAACGTCTGAAATAAAAATGACCTATAAGACGAGCCATTGCCAACCCTTGTTTGACATGTAACATGAGCAAGAAAAAAAAATGTTGAAAGCCATTGAAATTTTATTACGGCAACATAACCTCACCCAGTGGTTGTCCAACTTGAGCATGCATTA
>NW_027555075.1:0-62468 GCF_964656455.1 Halichoerus grypus | reverse complement strand
TGAAAGCATGAGAAATGGAACCTAAACGTAACTCGGAGTGAGAAGCAGGCCTGGAAGGAAGGCTGCTGTCGACTCACCTCTTGTTTGAGGAGATTAGCACTGCTGTAGCCTGTGTGCCTGGATGCCTAGTTACCAGGCTTCTAACACCAAGAATCAATCCTATAGAGTGACTGCGCTTGAGTTAACATTGCCGTTCCTGAAGCAGGAGGAATTTGACACTGCTCGTGTACGAGAGACCGGGCAAAGGGTCCCAGACGTGAAATGGAGTGAGAAACAGGCCGGTGCGGAAGGCAGCTCTCAAGTCACCTCTGGTTTATGAGGCTAGTACCCTTGCCCCGGGGGTGCCTGCAGGCCTAAAGCCAACCACCTAACTCAAAGGAACAACTCTGTAGGGAATTCCTGCTTCGGCTAAAAGAGCCATGCCTCAGGGTGGACGCATTTTGCTGTGTGCATGCGTGAGCGCACTGCAAGTGAGTCCAAAACCATTTTCCTTGTGAGACCCAGGCCCCGGAAGAAGCCAGAACACGAATCCCCACTTGCCCCATGAAGCTAGTACTGCGGCCCCACTTTTGCATGGAAGTCTAATAGCTAGCTTTCTAACTCGGAGAAAAAACACTGTAGAGAAACCGTGCTTTAGCTACCGTCGACCTCTCTGTGGGCGAAGCAGTTTAGGGTGTACTGTGGCTGAGAGCCTGGGGACGGTTTCAATATCGTACTATCGGGGGAGAGACAGGCCGGTACAGAAGGCAGCTCTCCACCCACATCATGGTTATGGGGCTAGTACCGTTGCCCAGGGTGTGTGTGCAGGCTTAAATGAAGCCACCTAACTCGAAGGAAAAACTCGGTTGAGAGCCTGTGCTTCAGGTAAAACAGCTGCTCCTGAGGGTGGCAGCATTTTGTTGTGTGCGTGCGTGAGAGCACTGCAAGGGAGTCCAAAGCTTTTTGCGAGGGAGACTGAGGCCCCAGTGAAAGGCAGAACACGACTCCCCATGTGTTTGACCAAGCTAGCACCGCAGCCCCACATTTGCATGGAAGTCTAATAGCTAACGTTCTAACTCGAAGAAACTACACAGTAGAGAAACCGTGCTTTAGCTACCATCGACCTCTCTGTGGGTGAAGCAGTTTAGGGTGTACTGTGGCTGAGAGCCTGGGGACGGTTTCAATATCGTAATATCGGGGGAGAGACAGGCAGGTACAGAAGGCAGCTCTCAACCCACATCATCTTTATGGGGCTAGTACCGTTGCCCAGGGTGTGTGTGCAGGCCTAAATGAAGCCACCTAACTCGAAGGAAAAACTTGGTTGAGAGCCTGTGCTTCAGGTAAAACAGCTGCTCCTGAGGGTGGCAACATTTTGTTGTGTGCGTGCGTGAGAGCACTGCAAGGGAGTCCATAGCTTTTTGCGAGTGAGACTCAGGCCCCAGCGAAAGGCAGAACACGACTCCCCATGTGTTTCATCACGCTAGCACGGCAGCCCCACTTTTGCATGGAAGTCTAACAGCTAGTGTTCTAACTCGAAGAAACAACACTGTAGAGAAACCGTGCTTTAGCTACCATCGACCTCTAGATGGAGGAAGCATTCCACGGAGTACCGTGGCTGAGAGCCTGGGGAACGGGTTCCATACGTGAAACCAAGGGAGAAATAGGTCCGGGCAGAAGGCACCTCTGGACTCAGCTCTTGCTACCTGAAGCTAACACTACTGCTCCATGTGTGCTTGGAATGCTATGTGCTCGACACTGACTGGGAAGAAACAAGCCTGTCAAGAATCCGAGCTGCAGCTCATTCGCCTACCAGGCTACTAACACCAACAATCAATGCTGTAAATGTCCACAATAGCCAAACTGTGGAAAGAGCCAAGATGTCCATCAACAGATGAATGGATAAAGAAGATGTGGTATATATATACAAAGGAATATTAGGCAGCCATCAAAAGGAATAAGATCTTGCCATTTGCCACGACGTGGATGGAAGTGGAGGCTATTATGCTGAGCGAAATAAGTCAAACAGAGAAAGACATGTATCATATGACCTCACTGATACGAGGAATTCTTAATCTCAGGAAACAAACTGAGGGTTGATGGAGTGGGGGGTGGGGTGGGAGGGATGGGGTGACTGGGTGATGGACACTGGGGAGGGTATGTGTTCTGGTAAGTGCTGTGAATTGTGCAACACTGTTGAATCTCAGATCTGTACCTCTGAAACAAATAATGCAATATAGGTTAAGAGAGAAAAAAAGAAGAAGAAGAATGTAGCAGGAGGGGAAGAATGAAGGGGAGGAAATCGAAGGGGGAGAAGAACCATGAAAGACAATGGACTCTGAAAAACAAACTGACGGTTCTAGAGGGGAGGGGGTTGGGAGGATGGGTTAGCCTGGTGATGGGTATTGAGGAGGGCACGTTCCGCATGGAGCACTGGGTGTTATGCACAAACAATGAATCACGGAACACTATATCTAAAACTAATGATGTAATGTATGGGGAGTAACATAACAATAAAAAAATTAAAAAGAAACTGCATGGGGTGGGGGGGTCCCAATTTCATGATTAGGCCTGTGTGTTCACATAATTAAACCTTGTTTTTTCTCTCCTGTTAAAAAAAAAAAAAAAAGAATCAATGTTGTAGCGTTACTGCGCTTTAGCTAACATTGGCATTCCTGAAGCCGCAGGAGTTGTATAGTGCTCGTGTATGAGAGACCGGGAAAAGGGTCCCATACGTGAAATGGAGTGAGAAACAGGCCGGTGCAGAAGGCAGCTCTCAACTCACCTCTTGTTTATGAGGCTAGTACCCTTGCCCCGGGTGTGCCTGCAGGCCATAAGCCAACCACCTAACTCAAAGGAACAACTCTGTAGGGAATTCCTGCTTCGGCTAAAATAGCCATGCCTCAGGGTGGACGCATTGTGTGCTGTGCATGCGTGAGTGCACAGCAAGTGAGTCCAAAACCATTTTCCTTGTGAGACCCAGGCCACGGAAGAAGCCAGAACACGACTCCCGACTTACTCCATGAAACTAGTACTGCGGCCCCACTTTTGAATGGAAGTCTAATAGCTAGCTTTGTAACTCGAAGAAACAACACTGTAGAGAAACCGTGCTTTAGCTACCGTCGACCTCTCTGTGGGCGAAGCAGTTTAGGGTGTACTGTGGCTGAGAGCCTGGGGACGGTTTCCATATCGTAATATCGGGGGAGAGACAGGCCGGTACAGAAGGCAGCTCTCAACCCACATCATGGTTATGGGGCTAGTACCGTTGCCCAGGGTGTGTGTGCAGGCTTAAACACAGCCACCTAACTCGAAGGAAAAACTCGGTTGAGAGCCTGTGCTGCAGGTAAAAGAGCTGCTCCTGAGGGTGGCAGCATTTTGTTGTGTGCGTGCGTGAGAGCACTGCAAGGGAGTCCATAGCTTTTTGCGAGTGAGACTCAGGCCCCAGCGAAAGGCAGAACACGACTCCCCATGTGTTTCATCACGCTAGCACGGCAGCCCCACTTTTGCATGGAAGTCTAACAGCTAGTGTTCTAACTCGAAGAAACAACACTGTAGAGAAACCGTGCTTTAGCTACCATCGACCTCTAGATGGAGGAAGCATTCCACGGAGTACCGTGGCTGAGAGCCTGGGGAACGGGTTCCATACGTGAAACCAAGGGAGAAAGAGGTCCGGGCAGAAGGCACCTCTGGACTCAGCTCTTGCTACCTGAAGCTAACACTACTGCTCCATGTGTGCTTGGAATGCTATGTGCTCGACACTGGGAAGAAACAAGCCTGTCAAGAATCCGAGCTGCAGCTCATTCGCCTACCAGGCTACTAACACCAACAATCAATGCTGTAAATGTCCACAATAGCCAAACTGTGGAAAGAGCCAAGATGTCCATCAACAGATGAATGGATAAAGAAGATGTGGTATATATATACAAAGGAATATTAGGCAGCCTTCAAAAGGAATAAGATCTTGCCATTTGCAACGACGTGGATGGAAGTGGAGGGTATTATGCTGAGCGAAATAAGTCAAACAGAGAAAGACATGTATCATATGACCTCACTGATACGAGGAATTCTTAATCTCAGGAAACAAACTGAGGGTTGATGGAGTGGGGGGTGGGGTGGGAGGGATGGGGTGACTGGGTGATGGACATTGGGGAGGGTATGTGTTCTGGTAAGTGCTGTGAATTGTGCAAGACTGTTGAATCTCAGATCTGTACCTCTGAAACAAATAATGCAATATAGGTTAAGAGAGAAAAAAAGAAGAAGAAGAATGTAGCAGGAGGGGAAGAATGAAGGGGAGGAAATCGAAGGGGGAGAAGAACCATGAAAGACAATGGACTCTGCAAAACAAACTGACGGTTCTAGAGGGGAGGGGGTTGGGAGGATGGGTTAGCCTGGTGATGGGTATTGAGGAGGGCACGTTCCGCATGGAGCACTGGGTGTTATGCACAAACAATGAATCATGGAACACTATATCTAAAACTAATGATGTAATGTATGGGGAGTAACATAACAATAAAAAAATTAAAAAAAAACTGCATGGGGTGGGGGGGGTCCCAATTTCATGATTAGGCCTGTGTGTTCACATAATTAAACCTTGTTTTTTCTCTCCTGTTAAAAAAAAAAAAAAAAAGAATCAATGTTGTAGCGTTACTGCGCTTTAGCTAACATTGCCATTCCTGAAGCCGCAGGAGTTGTATAGTGCTAGTGTATGAGAGACCGGGAAAAGGGTCCCATACGTGAAATGGAGTGAGAAACAGGCCGGTGCACAGGGCAGCTCTCAACTCACCTCTTGTTTATGAGGCTACTACCCTTGCCCCGGGTGTGCCTGCAGGCCATAAGCCAACCACCTAACTCAAAGGAACAACTCTGTAGGGAATTCCTGCTTCGGCTAAAATAGCCATGCCTCAGGGTGGACGCATTGTGTGGTGTGCATGCGTGAATGCAGAGGAAGTGAGTCCACAACCATTTTCCTTGTGAGACCCAGGCCACGGAAGAAGCCAGAACACGACTCCCCACTTGCTCCATGAAACTAGTACTGCGGCCCCACTTTTGAATGGAAGTCTAATAGGTAGCTTTCTAGCTCGAAGAAAAAACACTGTAGAGAAACCGTGCTTTAGCTACCGTCGACCTCTCTGTGGGCGAAGCAGTTTAGGGTGTACTGTGGCTGAGAGCCTGGGGACGGTTTCCATATCGTAATATCGGTGGAGAGACAGGCCGGTACAGAAGGCAGCTCTCAACCCACATCATGGTTATGGGGCTAGTACCGTTGCCCAGGGTGTGTGTGCAGGCTTAAACACAGCCACCTAACTCGAAGGAAAAACTCGGTTGAGAGCCTGTGCTTCAGGTAAAATAGCTGCTGCTGAGGGTGGCAGCATTTTGTTGTGTGCGTGCCTGAGAGCCCTGCAAGGGAGTCCAAAGCTTTTTGCGAGTGAGACTCAGGCCCCAGTGAAAGGCAGAACACGACTCCCTATGTGTTTGACCAAGCTAGCACGGCAGCCCCATATTTGCGTGGAAGTCTAATAGCTAGCGTTCTAACTCGAAGGAAAAACTCGGTTGAGAGCCTGTGCTTCAGGTAAAACAGCTGCTCCTGAGGGTGGAAGCATTTTGTTGTGTGCGTGCCTGAGAGCACTGCAAGGGAGTCCAAAGCTTTTTGCGAGTGAGACTCAGGCCCCAGTGAAAGGCAGAACACGACTCCCTATGTGTTTGACCAAGCTAGCACGGCAGCCCCACATTTGCGTGGAAGTCTAATAGCTAGCGTTCTAACTCGAAGAAACTACACAGTAGAGAAACAGTGCTTTAGCTACCGTCGACCTCTAGACGGAGGAAGCATTCCACGGAGTACCGTGGCTGAGAGCCTGGGAAACGGGTTCCATACGTGAAACCAAGGGAGAAATAGGTCCGGGCAGAAGGCACCTCTGGACTCAGCTCTTGCTACCTGAAGCTAACACTACTGCTCCATGTGTGCTTGGAATGCTATGTGCTCGACACTGACTGGGAAGAAACAAGCCTGTCAAGAATCCCAGCTGCAGCTCATTCGCCTACCAGGCTACTAACACCAAGAATCAATGCTGTAGCGTTACTGCGCTTTAGCTAACATTGCCGTTCCTGAAGCCGCAGGAGTTGTATAGTGCTCGTGTCTGAGAGACCGGGGAAAGGGTCCCATACGTGAAATGGAGTGAGAAACAGGCCAGTGCGGAGGGCAGCTCTGAAATCACCTCTTGTTTATGAGGCTCGTACCCTTGCCCCGGGTGTGCCTGCAGGCCATAAGCCAACCACCTAACTCAAAGGAACAACTCTGTAGGGAATTCCTGCTTCGGCTAAAAGAGCCATGCCTCAGGGTGGACGCATTGTGTGGTGTGCATGCGTGAGTGCACAGCAAGTGAGTCCAAAACCATTTTCCTTGTGAGACCCAGGCCCCGGAAGAAGCCAGAACACCACTCCCCACTTGCTCCATGAAACTAGTACTGCGGCCCCACTTTTGAATGGAAGTCTAATAGCTAGGTTTCTAACTCGAAGAAACAACACTGTAGAGAAACCGTGCTTTAGCTACCGTCGACCTCTCTGTGGGCGAAGCAGTTTAGGGTGTACTGTGGCTGAGAGCCTGGGGACGGTTTCCATATCGTAATATTGGGGGAGAGACAGGCCGGTACAGAAGGCAGCACTCAACCCACATCATGGTTATGGGGCTAGTACCGTTGCCCAGGGTGTGTGTGCAGGCTTAAACACAGCCACCTAACTCGAAGGAAAAACTCGGTTGAGAGCCTGTGCTTCAGGTAAAACAGCTGCTCCTGAGGGTGGCAGCCTTTTGTTGTGTGCGTGCGTGAGAGCACTGCAAGGGAGTCCAAAGCTTTTTGCGAGTGAGACTCAGTCCCCGCGAAAGGCAAAACACGACTCCCCATGGGTTTCATCACGCTAGCACGGCAGCTCCACTTTTGCATGGAAGTCTAATAGCTAGGGTTCTAACTCGAAGAAACAACACTGTAGAGAAACCGTGCTTTGGCTACCGTCGACCTCTCTGTGGGTGAAGCAGTTTATGGTGTACTGTCGTTGAGAGACTGGGGACGGTTTCAATATCGTAATATCGGGGAGACAGGCCGGTACAGAAGGCAGCTCTCAACTCACATCATGGTTATGGGGCTAGTACCGTTGCCCTGGAAGTGTGTGCAGGCTTAAATACAGCCACCTAACTCGAAGGAAAAACACGGTAGAGGATCCCTGCTTCAGCTAAAACAGCCGCTCCTGAGGGTGGAAGCATTTGGTTGTGTGCGTGCGTGAGAGCACTGCAAGGGAGTCCATAGCTTTTTGCGAGTGAGACTCAGGCCCCAGCGAAAGGTAGAACACGACTCCCCGTGTGTTCATTTAGCTAGCACTGCGGCCCTACTTTTGCATGGAAGTCTAAGAGCTAGCGTTCTAACTCGAAGAAACAACACTGTAGAGAAACCGTGCTTTGGCTACCGTCGACCTCTCTGTGGGTGAAGCAGTTTAGGGTGTACTGTGGCTGAGAGCCTGGGGACGGTTTCAATATCGTACTATCCGGGGAGAGACAGGCCGGTACATAAGGCAGCTCTCCACCCACATCATGGTTATGGGGCTAGTACCGTTGCCCAGGGTGTGTGTGCAGGCTTAAACACAGCCACCTAACTCGAAGGAAAAACTCGGTTGAGAGCCTGTGCTGCAGGTAAAACAGCTGCTCCTGAGGGTGGCAGCATTTTTTTGTGTGCGTGCGTGAGAGCACTGCAAGGGAGTCCAAAGCTTTTTGCGAGTGAGACTCAGGCCCCAGCGAAAGGCAGAACACGACTCCCCATGTGTTTCATCACGCTAGCACGGCAGCCCCACTTTTGCATGGAAGTCTAACAGCTAGTGTTCTAACTCGAAGAAACAACACTGTAGAGAAACCGTGCTTTAGCTACCATCGACCTCTAGATGGAGGAAGCATTCCACGGAGTACCGTGGCTGAGAGCCTGGGGAACGGGTTCCATACGTGAAACCAAGGGAGAAAGAGGTCCGGGCAGAAGGCACCTCTGGACTCAGCTCTTGCTACCTGAAGCTAACACTACTGCTCCATGTGTGCTTGGAATGCTATGTGCTCGACACTGACTGGGAAGAAACAAGCCTGTCAAGAATCCGAGCTGCAGCTCATTCGCCTACCAGGCTACTAACACCAACAATCAATGCTGTAAATGTCCACAATAGCCAAACTGTGGAAAGAGCCAAGATGTCCATCAACAGATGAATGGATAAAGAAGATGTGGTATATATATACAAAGGAATATTAGGCAGCCATCAAAAGGAATAAGATCTTGCCATTTGCAACGACGTGGATGGAAGTGGAGGGTATTATGCTGAGCGAAATAAGTCAAACAGAGAAAGACATGTATCATATGACCTCACTGATACGAGGAATTCTTAATCTCAGGAAACAAACTGAGGGTTGATGGAGTGGGGGGTGGGGTGGGAGGGATGGGGTGACTGGGTGATGGACACTGGGGAGGGTATGTGTTCTGGTAAGTGCTGTGAATTGTGCAAGACTGTTGAATCTCAGATCTGTACCTCTGAAACAAATAATGCAATATAGGTTAAGAGAGAAAAAAAGAAGAAGAAGAATGTAGCAGGAGGGGAAGAATGAAGGGGAGGAAATCGCAGGGGGAGAAGAACCATGAAAGACAATGGACTCTGAAAAACAAACTGACGGTTCTAGAGGGGAGGGGGTTGGGAGGATGGGTTAGCCTGGTGATGGGTATTGAGGAGGGCACGTTCCGCATGGAGCACTGGGTGTTATGCACAAACAATGAATCATGGAACACTATATCTAAAACTAATGATGTAATGTATGGGGAGTAACATAACAATAAAAAAATTAAAAAAAAAATGCATGGGGTGGGGGGGGTCCCAATTTCATGATTAGGCCTGTGTGTTCACATAATTAAACCTTGTTTTTTCTCTCCTGTTAAAAAAAAAAAAAAAAGAATCAATGTTGTAGCGTTACTGCGCTTTAGCTAACATTGCCATTCCTGAAGCCGCAGGAGTTGTATAGTGCTAGTGTATGAGAGACCGGGAAAAGGGTCCCATACGTGAAATGGAGTGAGAAACAGGCCGGTGCAGAAGGCAGCTCTCAACTCACCTCTTGTTTATGAGGCTAGTACCCTTGCCCCGGGTGTGCCTGCAGGCCATAAGCCAACCACCTAACTCAAAGGAACAACTCTGTAGGGAATTCCTGCTTCGGCTAAAAAAGCCATGCCTCAGGGTGGACGCATTGTGTGGTGTGCATGCGTGAGTGCACAGGAAGTGAGTCCAAAACCATTTTCCTTGTGAGACCCAGGCCCCGGAAGAAGCCAGAACACGACTCCCGACTTGCTCCATGAAACTAGTACTGCGGCCCCACTTTTGAATGGAAGTCTAATAGCTAGCTTTCTAGCTCGAAGAAACAACACTGTAGAGAAACCGTGCTTTAGCTACCGTCGACCTCTCTGTGGGCGAAGCAGTTTAGGGTGTACTGTGGCTGAGAGCCTGGGGACGGTTTCCATATCGTAATATCGGTGGAGAGACAGGCCGGTACAGAAGGCAGCTCTCAACCCACATCATGGTTATGGGGCTAGTACCGTTGCCCAGGGTGTGTGTGCAGGCTTAAACACAGCCACCTAACTCGAAGGAAAAACTCGGTTGAGAGCCTGTGCTGCAGGTAAAACAGCTGCTCCTGAGGGTGGCAGCATTTTGTTGTGTGCGTGCCTGAGAGCACTGCAAGGGAGTCCAAAGCTTTTTGCGAGTGAGACTCCGGCCCCAGTGAAATGCAGAACACGACTCCCCATGTGTTTCATCGCGCTAGCACGGCAGCTCCACTTTTGCATGGAAGTCTAATAGCTAGCG
Organism: Halichoerus grypus; assembly: GCF_964656455.1. Taxonomy (NCBI): domain Eukaryota; kingdom Metazoa; phylum Chordata; class Mammalia; order Carnivora; family Phocidae; genus Halichoerus; species Halichoerus grypus. The sequence goes on along the minus strand of NW_027555075.1, from coordinate 52,631 downwards.
TTCTAACTCGAAGAAACAACACTGTAGAGAAACCGTGCTTTGGCTACCGTCGACCTCTCTGTGGGTGAAGCAGTTTATGGTGTACTGTCGCTGAGAGCCTGGGGACGGTTTCAATATCGTAATATCGGGGAGACAGGCCGGTACAGAAGGCAGCTCTCAACTCACATCATGGTTATGGGGCTAGTACCGTTGCCCTGGGTGTGTGTGCAGGCTTAAATACAGCCACCTAACTCGAAGGAAAAACACGGTAGAGGATCCCTGCTTCAGCTAAAACAGCCGCTCCTGAGGGTGGAAGCATTTGGTTGTGTGCGTGCGTGAGAGGACTGCAAGGGAGTCCAAAGTTTCTGCGAGTGAGACTCAGGCCCCAGCAAAAGATAGAACACGACTCCCCGTGTGTTCCTTTAGCTAGCACTGCGGCCCTACTTTTGCATGGAAGTCTAAGAGCTAGCGTTCTAACTCGAAGAAACAACACTGTAGAGAAACCGTGCTTTGGCTACCGTCGACCTCTCTGTGGGCGAAGCAGTTTAGGGTGTACTGTGGCTGAGAGCCTGGGGACGGTTTCCATATCGTAATATTGGGGGAGAGACAGGCCGGTACAGAAGGCAGCACTCAACCCACATCATGGTTATGGGGCTAGTACCGTTGCCCAGGGTGTGTGTGCAGGCTTAAACACAGCCACCTAACTCGAAGGAAAAACTCGGTTGAGAGCCTGTGCTGCAGGTAAAACAGCTGCTCCTGAGGGTGGCAGCCTTTTGTTGTGTGCGTGCCTGAGAGCACTGCAAGGGAGTCCAAAGCTTTTTGCGAGTGAGACTCAGTCCCCAGCGAAAGGCAAAACACGACTCCCCATGTGTTTCATCACGCTAGCACGGCAGCTCCACTTTTGCATGGAAGTCTAATAGCTAGCGTTCTAACTCGAAGAAACAACACTGTAGAGAAACCGTGCTTTGGCTACCGTCGACCTCTCTGTGGGTGAAGCAGTTTATGGTGTACTGTCGCTGAGAGCCTGGGGACGGTTTCAATATCGTAATATCGGGGAGACAGGCCGGTACAGAAGGCAGCTCTCAACTCACATCATGGTTATGGGGCTAGTACCGTTGCCCTGGGTGTGTGTGCAGGCTTAAATACAGCCACCTAACTCGAAGGAAAAACACGGTAGAGGATCCCTGCTTCAGCTAAAACAGCCGCTCCTGAGGGTGGAAGCATTTGGTTGTGTGCGTGCGTGAGAGGACTGCAAGGGAGTCCAAAGTTTCTGCGAGTGAGACTCAGGCCCCAGCAAAAGGTAGAACACGACTCCCCGTGTGTTCCTTTAGCTAGCACTGCGGCCCTACTTTTGCATGGAAGTCTAAGAGCAAGCGTTCTAACTCGAAGAAACAACACTGTAGAGAAACCGTGCTTTGGCTACCGTCGACCTCTCTGTGGGTGAAGCAGTTTAGGGTGTACTGTGGCTGAGAGCCTGGAGACGGTTTCAATATCGTACTATCGGGGGAGAGACAGGCCGGTACATAAGGCAGCTCTCCACCCACATCATGGTTATGGGGCTAGTACCGTTGCCCAGGGTGTGTGTGCAGGCTTAAACACAGCCGCCTAACTCGAAGGAAAAACTCGGTTGAGAGCCTGTGCTTCAGGTAAAACAGCTGCTCCTGAGGGTGGCAGCATTTTGTTGTGTGCGTGCGTGAGAGCACTGCAAGGGAGTACAAAGCTTTTTGCGAGTGAGACTCACGCCCCAGCGAAAGGCAGAACACGACTCCCCATGTGTTTCATCACGCTAGCACGGCAGCCCCACTTTTGCATGGAAGTCTAGCAGCTAGTGTTCTAACTCGAAGAAACAACACTGTAGAGAAACCGTGCTTTAGCTACCATCGACCTCTAGATGGAGGAAGCATTCCACGGAGTACCGTGGCTGAGAGCCTGGGGAACGGGTTCCATACGTGAAACCAAGGGAGAAAGAGGTCCGGGCAGAAGGCACCTCTGGACTCAGCTCTTGCTACCTGAAGCTAACACTAGTGCTCCATGTGTGCTTGGAATGCTATGTGCTCGACACTGGGAAGAAACAAGCCTGTAAAGAATCCCAGCTGCAGCTCATTCGCCTACCAGGCTACTAACACCAAGAATCAATGCTGTAGCGTTACTGCGCTTTAGCTAACATTGCCGTTCCTGAAGCCGCAGGAGTTGTATAGTGCTCGTGTATGAGAGACCGGGGAAAGGGACCCATACGTGAAATGGAGTGAGAAACAGGCCAGTGCGGAGGGCAGCTCTGAAATCACCTCTTGTTTATGAGGCTCGTACCCTTGCCCCGGGTGTGCCTGCAGGCCATAAGCCAACCACCTAACTCAAAGGAACAACTCTGTAGGGAATTCCTGCTTCGGCTAAAAGAGCCATGCCTCAGGGTGGACGCATTGTGTGCTGTGCATGCGTGAGTGCACAGCAAGTGAGTCCAAAACCATTTTCCTTGTGAGACCCAGGCCCCGGAAGAAGCCAGAACACGACTCCCCACTTGCTCCATGAAACTAGTACTGCGGCCCCACTTTTGAATGGAAGTCTAAGAGCTAGCTTTCTAACTCGAAGAAACAACACTGTAGAGAAACCGTGCTTTAGCTACCGTCGACCTCTCTGTGGGCGAAGCAGTTTAGGGTGTACTGTGGCTGAGAGCCTGGGGACGGTTTCCATATCGTAATATTGGGGGAGAGACAGGCCGGTACAGAAGGCAGCACTCAACCCACATCATGGTTATGGGGCTAGTACCGTTGCCCAGGGTGTGTGTGCAGGCTTAAACACAGCCACCTAACTCGAAGGAAAAACTCGGTTGAGAGCCTGTGCTGCAGGTAAAACAGCTGCTCCTGAGGGTGGCAGCCTTTTGTTGTGTGCGTGCGTGAGAGCACTGCAAGGGAGTCCAAAGCTTTTTGCGAGTGAGACTCAGTCCCCAGCGAAAGGCAAAACACGACTCCCCATGTGTTTCATCACGCTAGCACGGCAGCTCCACTTTTGCATGGAAGTCTAATAGCTAGCGTTCTAACTCGAAGAAACAACACTGTAGAGAAACCGTGCTTTGGCTACCGTCGACCTCTCTGTGGGTGAAGCAGTTTATGGTGTACTGTCGCTGAGAGCCTGGGGACGGTTTCAATATCGTAATATCGGGGAGACAGGCCGGTACAGAAGGCAGCTCTCAACTCACATCATGGTTATGGGGCTAGTACCGTTGCCCTGGGTGTGTGTGCAGGCTTAAATACAGCCACCTAACTCGAAGGAAAAACACGGTAGAGGATCCCTGCTTCAGCTAAAACAGCCGCTCCTGAGGGTGGAAGCATTTGGTTGTGTGCGTGCGTGAGAGGACTGCAAGGGAGTCCAAAGTTTCTGCGAGTGAGACTCAGGCCCCAGCAAAAGGTAGAACACGACTCCCCGTGTGTTCATTTAGCTAGCACTGCGGCCCTACTTTTGCATGGAAGTCTAAGAGCTAGCGTTCTAACTCGAAGAAACAACACTGTAGACAACCGTGCTTTGGCTACCATCGACCTCTCTGTGGGTGAAGCAGTTTAGGCTATACTGTGGCTGAGAGCCTGGGGACGGTTTCAATATCGTACTATCCGGGGAGAGACAGGCCGGTACATAAGGCAGCTCTCCACCCACATCATGGTTATGGGGCTAGTACCGTTGCCCAGGGTGTGTGTGCAGGCTTAAACACAGCCACCTAACTCGAAGGAAAAACTCGGTTGAGAGCCTGTGCTGCAGGTAAAACAGCTGCTCCTGAGGGTGGCAGCATTTTTTTGTGTGCGTGCGTGAGAGCACTGCAAGGGAGTCCAAAGCTTTTTGCGAGTGAGACTCAGGCCCCAGCGAAAGGCAGAACACGACTCCCCATGTGTTTCATCACGCTAGCACGGCAGCCCCACTTTTGCATGGAAGTCTAACAGCTAGTGTTCTAACTCGAAGAAACAACACTGTAGAGAAACCGTGCTTTAGCTACCATCGACCTCTAGATGGAGGAAGCATTCCACGGAGTACCGTGGCTGAGAGCCTGGGGAACGGGTTCCATACGTGAAACCAAGGGAGAAAGAGGTCCGGGCAGAAGGCACCTCTGGACTCAGCTCTTGCTACCTGAAGCTAACACTACTGCTCCATGTGTGCTTGGAATGCTATGTGCTCGACACTGACTGGGAAGAAACAAGCCTGTCAAGAATCCGAGCTGCAGCTCATTCGCCTACCAGGCTACTAACACCAACAATCAATGCTGTAAATGTCCACAATAGCCAAACTGTGGAAAGAGCCAAGATGTCCATCAACAGATGAATGGATAAAGAAGATGTGGTATATATATACAAAGGAATATTAGGCAGCCATCAAAAGGAATAAGATCTTGCCATTTGCAACGACGTGGATGGAAGTGGAGGGTATTATGCTGAGCGAAATAAGTCAAACAGAGAAAGACATGTATCATATGACCTCACTGATACGAGGAATTCTTAATCTCAGGAAACAAACTGAGGGTTGATGGAGTGGGGGGTGGGGTGGGAGGGATGGGGTGACTGGGTGATGGACACTGGGGAGGGTATGTGTTCTGGTAAGTGCTGTGAATTGTGCAAGACTGTTGAATCTCAGATCTGTACCTCTGAAACAAATAATGCAATATAGGTTAAGAGAGAAAAAAAGAAGAAGAAGAATGTAGCAGGAGGGGAAGAATGAAGGGGAGGAAATCGCAGGGGGAGAAGAACCATGAAAGACAATGGACTCTGAAAAACAAACTGACGGTTCTAGAGGGGAGGGGGTTGGGAGGATGGGTTAGCCTGGTGATGGGTATTGAGGAGGGCACGTTCCGCATGGAGCACTGGGTGTTATGCACAAACAATGAATCATGGAACACTATATCTAAAACTAATGATGTAATGTATGGGGAGTAACATAACAATAAAAAAATTAAAAAAAAACTGCATGGGGTGGGGGGGGGTCCCAATTTCATGATTAGGCCTGTGTGTTCACATAATTAAACCTTGTTTTTTCTCTCCTGTTAAAAAAAAAAAAAAAGAATCAATGTTGTAGCGTTAATGCGCTTTAGCTCACATTGCCATTCCTGAAGCCGCAGGAGTTGTATAGTGCTAGTGTATGAGAGACCGGGAAAAGGGTCCCATACGTGAAATGGAGTGAGAAACAGGCCGGTGCAGAAGGCAGCTCTCAACTCACCTCTTGTTTATGAGGCTAGTACCCTTGCCCCGGGTGTGCCTGCAGGCCATAAGCCAACCACCTAACTCAAAGGAACAACTCTGTAGGGAATTCCTGCTTCGGCTAAAAAAGCCATGCCTCAGGGTGGACGCATTGTGTGGTGTGCATGCGTGAGTGCACAGGAAGTGAGTCCAAAACCATTTTCCTTGTGAGACCCAGGCCACGGAAGAAGCCAGAACACGACTCCCGACTTGCTCCATGAAACTAGTACTGCGGCCCCACTTTTGAATGGAAGTCTAATAGCTAGCTTTCTAGCTCGAAGAAACAACACTGTAGAGAAACCGTGCTTTAGCTACCGTCGACCTCTCTGTGAGCGAAGCAGTTTAGGGTGTACTGTGGCTGAGAGCCTGGGGACGGTTTCAATATCGTAATATCGGTGGAGAGACAGGCCGGTACAGAAGGCAGGTCTCAACCCACATCATGGTTATGGGGCTAGTACCGTTGCCCAGGGTGTGTGTGCAGGCTTAAACACAGCCACCTAACTCGAAGGAAAAACTCGGTTGAGAGCCTGTGCTTCAGGTAAAACAGCTGCTCCTGAGGGTGGCAGCATTTTGTTGTGTGCGTGCCTGAGAGCACTGCAAGGGAGTCCAAAGCTTTTTGCGAGTGAGACTCCGGCTCCAGTGAAATGCAGAACACGACTCCCCATGTGTTTCATCGCGCTAGGACGGCAGCTCCACTTTTGCATGGAAGTCTAATAGCTAGCGTTCTAACTCGAAGAAACAACACTGTAGAGAAACCGTGCTTTGGCTACCGTCGACCTCTCTGTGGGTGAAGCAGTTTATGGTGTACTGTCGCTGAGAGCCTGGGGACGGTTTCAATATCATAATATCGGGGAGACAGGCCGGGACAGAAGGCAGCTCTCAACTCACATCATGGTTATGGGGCTAGTACCGTTGCCCTGGGTGTGTGTGCAGGCTTAAATACAGCCACCTAACTCGAAGGAAAAACACGGTAGAGGATCCCTGCTTCAGCTAAAACAGCCGCTCCTGAGGGTGGAAGCATTTGGTTGTGTGCGTGCGTGAGAGGACTGCAAGGGAGTCCAAAGTTTCTGCGAGTGAGACTCAGGCCCCAGCAAAAGGTAGAACACGACTCCCCGTGTGTTCCTTTAGCTAGCACTGCGGCCCTACTTTTGCATGGAAGTCTAAGAGCGAGCGTTCTAACTTGAAGAAACAACACTGTAGAGAAACCGTGCTTTGGCTACCGTCGACCTCTCTGTGGGTGAAGCAGTTTAGGGTGTACTGTGGCTGAGAGCCTGGGGACGGTTTCAATATCGTACTATCGGGGGAGAGACAGGCCGGTACATAAGGCAGCTCTCCACCCACATCATGGTTATGGGGCTAGTACCGTTGCCCAGGGTGTGTGTGCAGGCTTAAATGAAGCCACCTAACTCGAAGGAAAAACTCGGTTGAGAGCCTGTGCTTCAGGTAAAACAGCTGCTCCTGAGGGTGGAAACATTTTGTGGTGTGCGTGCGTGAGAGCACTGCAAGGGAGTCCAAAGCTTTTTGCGAGGGAGACTCAGGCCCCAGTGAAAGGCAGAACACGACTCCCCATGTGTTTGACCAAGCTAGCACCGAAGCCCCACATTTGCATGGAAGTCTAATAGCTAACGTTCTAACTCGAAGAAACTAGACAGTAGAGAAACCGTGCTTTAGCTACCATCGACCTCTCTGTGGGTGAAGCAGTTTAGGGTGTACTGTGGCTGAGAGCCTGGGGACGGTTTCAATATCGTAATATCGGGGGAGAGACAGGCCGGTACAGAAGGCAGCTCTCAACCCACATCATCTTTATGGGGCTAGTACCGTTGCCCAGGGTGTGTGTGCAGGCTAAAACACAGCCACCTACCTCGAAGGAAAAACTCGGTTGAGAACCTGTGCTTCAGGTAAAACAGCTGCTCCTGAGGGTGGCAGCATTTTGTTGTGGGCGTGCGTGAGAGCACTGCAAGGGAGTCCAAAGCTTTTTGCGAGTGAGACTCCGGCCCCAGTGAAATGCAGAACACGACTCCCCATGTGTTTCATCGCGCTAGCACGGCAGCTCCACTTTTGCATGGAAGTCTAATAGCTAGCGTTCTAACTCGAAGAAACAACACTGTAGAGAAACCGTGCTTTGGCTACCGTCGACCTCTCTGTGGGTGAAGCAGTTTATGGTATACTGTCGCTGAGAGCCTGGGGACGGTTTCAATATCGTAATATCGGGGAGACAGGCCGGTACAGAAGGCAGCTCTCAACTCACATCATGGTTATGGGGCTAGTACCGTTGCCCTGGGTGTGTGTGCAGGCTTAAATACAGCCACCTAACTCGAAGGAAAAACACGGTAGAGGATCCCTGCTTCAGCTAAAACAGCCGCTCCTGAGGGTGGAAGCATTTGGTTGTGTGCGTGCGTGAGAGGACTGCAAGGGAGTCCAAAGTTTCTGCGAGTGAGACTCAGGCCCCAGCAAAAGGTAGAACACGACTCCCCGTGTGTTCATTTAGCTAGCACTGCGGCCCTACTTTTGCATGGAAGTCTAAGAGCTAGCGTTCTAACTCGAAGAAACAACACTGTAGAGAAACCGTGCTTTGGCTACCGTCGACCTCTCTGTGGGTGAAGCAGTTTAGGGTGTACTGTGGCTGAGAGCCTGGAGACGGTTTCAATATCGTACTATCGGGGGAGAGACAGGCCGGTACAGAAGGCAGCTCTCCACCCACATCATGGTTATGGGGCTAGTACCATTGCCCAGGGTGTGTGTGCAGGCTTAAACACAGCCACCTAACTCGAAGGAAAAACTCGGTTGAGAGCCTGTGCTGCAGGTAAAACAGCTGATCCCGAGGGTGGCAGCATTTTGTTGTGTGCGTGCGTGAGAGCACTGCAAGGGAGTACAAAGCTTTTTGCGAGTGAGACTCAGGCCCCAGCGAAAGGCAGAACACGACTCCCCATGTGTTTCATCACGCTAGCACGGCAGCCCCACTTTTGCATGGAAGTCTAACAGCTAGTGTTCTAACTCGAAGAAACAACACTGTAGAGAAACCGTGCTTTAGCTACCATCGACCTCTAGATGGAGGAAGCATTCCACGGAGTACCGTGGCTGAGAGCCTGGGGAACGGGTTCCATACGTGAAACCAAGGGAGAAAGAGGTCCGGGCAGAAGGCACCTCTGGACTCAGCTCTTGCTACCTGAAGCTAACACTACTGCTCCATGTGTGCTTGGAATGCTATGTGCTCGACACTGACTGGGAAGAAACAAGCCTGTCAAGAATCCGAGCTGCAGCTCATTCGCCTACCAGGCTACTAACACCAACAATCAATGCTGTAAATGTCCACAATAGCCAAACTGTGGAAAGAGCCAAGATGTCCATCAACAGATGAATGGATAAAGAAGATGTGGTATATATATACAAAGGAATATTAGGCAGCCTTCAAAAGGAATAAGATCTTGCCATTTGCAACGACGTGGATGGAAGTGGAGGGTATTATGCTGAGCGAAATAAGTCAAACAGAGAAAGACATGTATCATATGACCTCACTGATACGAGGAATTCTTAATCTCAGGAAACAAACTGAGGGTTGATGGAGTGGGGGGTGGGGTGGGAGGGATGGGGTGACTGGGTGATGGACATTGGGGAGGGTATGTGTTCTGGTAAGTGCTGTGAATTGTGCAAGACTGTTGAATCTCAGATCTGTACCTCTGAAACAAATAATGCAATATAGGTTAAGAGAGAAAAAAAGAAGAAGAAGAATGTAGCAGGAGGGGAAGAATGAAGGGGAGGAAATCGAAGGGGGAGAAGAACCATGAAAGACAATGGACTCTGCAAAGCAAACTGACGGTTCTAGAGGGGAGGGGGTTGGGAGGATGGGTTAGCCTGGTGATGGGTATTGAGGAGGGCACGTTCCGCATGGAGCACTGGGTGTTATGCACAAACAATGAATCACGGAACACTATATCTAAAACTAATGATGTAATGTATGGGGAGTAACATAACAATAAAAAAATTAAAAAAAAACTGCATGGGGTGGGGGTCCCAATTTCATGATTAGGCCTGTGTGTTCACATAATTAAACCTTGTTTTTTCTCTCCTGTTAAAAAAAAAAAAAAGAATCAATGTTGTAGCGTTACTGAGCTTTAGCTAACATTGGCATTCCTGAAGCCGCAGGAGTTGTATAGTGCTAGTGTATGAGAGACCGGGAAAAGGGTCCCATACGTGAAATGGAGTGAGAAACAGGCCGGTGCAGAAGGCAGCTCTCAACTCACCTCTTGTTTATGAGGCTAGTACCCTTGCCCCGGGTGTGCCTGCAGGCCATAAGCCAACCACCTAACTCAAAGGAACAACTCTGTAGGGAATTCCTGCTTCGGCTAAAATAGCCATGCCTCAGAGTGGACGCATGGTGTGGTGTGCATGCGTGAGTGCACAGGAAGTGAGTCCAAAACCATTTTCCTTGTGAGACCCAGGCCCCGGAATAAGCCAGAACACGACTCCCGACTTGCTCCATGAAACTAGTACTACGGCCCCACTTTTGAATGGAAGTCAAATAGCTAGCTTTGTAACTCGAAGAAACAACACTGTAGAGAAACCGTGCTTTAGTTACCGTCGACCTCTCTGTGGGCGAAGCAGTTTAGGGTGTACTGTGGCTGAGAGCCTGGGGACGGTTTCCATATCGTAATATTGGGGGAGAGACAGGCCGGTACAGAAGGCAGCACTCAACCCACATCATGGTTATGGGGCTAGTACCGTTGCCCAGGGTGTGTGTGCAGGCTTAAACACAGCCACCTAACTCGAAGGAAAAACTCGGTTGAGAGCCTGTGCTTCAGGTAAAACAGCTGCTCCTGAGGGTGGCAGCATTTTGTTGTGTGCGTGCGTGAGAGCACTGCAAGGGAGTCCAAAGCTTTTTGCGAGTGAGACTCAGTCCCCAGCGAAAGGCAAAACACGACTCCCCATGTGTTTCATCACGCTAGCACGGCAGCTCCACTTTTGCATGGAAGTCTAATAGCTAGCGTTCTAACTCGAAGAAACAACACTGTAGAGAAACCGTGCTTTGGCTACTGTCGACCTCTCTGTGGGTGAAGCAGTTTATGGTGTACTGTCGCTGAGAGCCTGGGGACGGTTTCAATATCGTAATATCGGGGAGACAGGCCGGTACAGAAGGCAGCTCTCAACTCACATCATGGTTATGGGGCTAGTACCGTTGCCCTGGGTGTGTGTGCAGGCTTAAATACAGCCACCTAACTTGAAGGAAAAACACGGTAGAGGATCCCTGCTTCAGCTAAAACAGCCGCTCCTGAGGGTGGAAGCATTTGGTTGTGTGCGTGCGTGAGAGGACTGCAAGGGAGTCCAAAGTTTCTGCGAGTGAGACTCAGGCCCCAGCAAAAGGTAGAACACGACTCCCCGTGTGTTCCTTTAGCTAGCACTGCGGCCCTACTTTTGCATGGAAGTCTAAGAGCGAGCGTTCTAACTTGAAGAAACAACACTGTAGAGAAACCGTGCTTTGGCTACCGTCGACCTCTCTGTGGGTGAAGCAGTTTAGGGTGTACTGTGGCTGAGAGCCTGGGGACGGTTTCAATATCGTACTATCGGGGGAGAGACAGGCCGGTACATAAGGCAGCTCTCCACCCACATCATGGTTATGGGGCTAGTACCGTTGCCCAGGGTGTGTGTGCAGGCTTAAACACAGCCACCTAACTCGAAGGAAAAACTCGGTTGAGAGCCTGTGCTGCAGGTAAAACAGCTGCTCCTGAGGGTGGCAGCATTTTGTTGTGTGCGTGCCTGAGAGCACTGCAAGGGAGTCCATAGCTTTTTGCGAGTGAGACCCAGGCCCCAGCGAAAGGCAGAACACGACTCCCCATGTGTTTCATCACGCTAGCACGGCAGCCCCACTTTTGCATGGAAGTCTAACAGCTAGTGTTCTAACTCGAAGAAACAACACTGTAGAGAAACCGTGCTTTAGCTACCATCGACCTCTAGATGGAGGAAGCATTCCACGGAGTACCGTGGCTGAGAGCCTGGGGAACGGGTTCCATACGTGAAACCAAGGGAGAAATAGGTCGGGGCAGAAGGCACCTTGGACTCAGCTCTTGCTACCTGAAGCTAACACTACTGCTCCATGTGTGCTTGGAATGCTATGTGCTCGACACTGACTGGGAAGAAACAAGCCTGTCAAGAATCCGAGCTGCAGCTCATTCGCCTACCAGGCTACTAACACCAACAATCAATGCTGTAAATGTCCACAATAGCCAAACTGTGGAAAGAGCCAAGATGTCCATCAACAGATGAATGGATAAAGAAGATGTGGTATATATATACAAAGGAATATTAGGCAGCCTTCAAAAGGAATAAGATCTTGCCATTTGCAACGACGTGGATGGAAGTGGAGGGTATTATGCTGAGCGAAATAAGTCAAACAGAGAAAGACATGTATCATATGACCTCACTGATACGAGGAATTCTTAATCTCAGGAAACAAACTGAGGGTTGATGGAGTGGGGGGTGGGGTGGGAGGGATGGGGTGACTGGGTGATGGATATTGGGGAGGGTATGTGTTCTGGTAAGTGCTGTGAATTGTGCAAGACTGTTGAATCTCAGATCTGTACCTCTGAAACAAATAATGCAATATAGGTTAAGAGAGAAAAAAAGAAGAAGAAGAATGTAGCAGGAGGGGAAGAATGAAGGGGAGGAAATCGAAGGGGGAGAAGAACCATGAAAGACAATGGACTCTGCAAAGCAAACTGACGGTTCTAGAGGGGAGGGGGTTGGGAGGATGGGTTAGCCTGGTGATGGGTATTGAGGAGGGCACGTTCCGCATGGAGCACTGGGTGTTATGCACAAACAATGAATCACGGAACACTATATCTAAAACTAATGATGTAATGTATGGGGAGTAACATAACAATAAAAAAATTAAAAAAAAACTGCATGGGGTGGGGGTCCCAATTTCATGATTAGGCCTGTGTGTTCACATAATTAAACCTTGTTTTTTCTCTCCTGTTAAAAAAAAAAAAAAGAATCAATGTTGTAGCGTTACTGAGCTTTAGCTAACATTGGCATTCCTGAAGCCGCAGGAGTTGTATAGTGCTAGTGTATGAGAGACCGGGAAAAGGGTCCCATACGTGAAATGGAGTGAGAAACAGGCCGGTGCAGAAGGCAGCTCTCAACTCACCTCTTGTTTATGAGGCTAGTACCCTTGCCCCGGGTGTGCCTGCAGGCCATAAGCCAACCACCTAACTCAAAGGAACAACTCTGTAGGGAATTCCTGCTTCGGCTAAAATAGCCATGCCTCAGAGTGGACGCATGGTGTGGTGTGCATGCGTGAGTGCACAGGAAGTGAGTCCAAAACCATTTTCCTTGTGAGACCCAGGCCCCGGAAGAAGCCAGAACACGACTCCCGACTTGCTCCATGAAACTAGTACTGCGGCCCCACTTTTGAATGGAAGTCAAATAGCTAGCTTTGTAACTCGAAGAAACAACACTGTAGAGAAACCGTGCTTTAGTTACCGTCGACCTCTCTGTGGGCGAAGCAGTTTAGGGTGTACTGTGGCTGAGAGCCTGGGGACGGTTTCCATATCGTAATATTGGGGGAGAGACAGGCCGGTACAGAAGGCAGCACTCAACCCACATCATGGTTATGGGGCTAGTACCGTTGCCCAGGGTGTGTGTGCAGGCTTAAACACAGCCACCTAACTCGAAGGAAAAACTCGGTTGAGAGCCTGTGCTTCAGGTAAAACAGCTGCTCCTGAGGGTGGCAGCATTTTGTTGTGTGCGTGCGTGAGAGCACTGCAAGGGAGTCCAAAGCTTTTTGCGAGTGAGACTCAGTCCCCAGCGAAAGGCAAAACACGACTCCCCATGTGTTTCATCACGCTAGCACGGCAGCTCCACTTTTGCATGGAAGTCTAATAGCTAGCGTTCTAACTCGAAGAAACAACACTGTAGAGAAACCGTGCTTTGGCTACCGTCGACCTCTCTGTGGGTGAAGCAGTTTAGGGTGTACTGTGGCTGAGAGCCTGGGGACGGTTTCAATATCGTACTATCGGGGGAGAGACAGGCCGGTACATAAGTCAGCTCTCCACCCACATCATGGTTATGGGGCTAGTACCGTTGCCCAGGGTGTGTGTGCAGGCTTAAACACAGCCACCTAACTCGAAGGAAAAACTCGGTTGAGAGCCTGTGCTTCAGGTAAAACAGCTGCTCCTGAGGGTGGCAGCATTTTGTTGTGTGCGTGCCTGAGAGCACTGCAAGGGAGTCCAAAGCTTTTTGCGAGTGAGACTCAGTCCCCAGCGAAAGGCAAAACACGACTCCCCATGTGTTTCATCACGCTAGGACGGCAGCTCCACTTTTGCATGGAAGTCTAATAGCTAGCGTTCTAACTCGAAGAAACAACACTGTAGAGAAACCGTGCTTTGGCTACCGTCGACCTCTCTGTGGGTGAAGCAGTTTATGGTGTACTGTCGCTGAGAGCCTGGGGACGGTTTCAATATCGTAATATCGGGGAGACAGGCCGGTACAGAAGGCAGCTCTCAACTCACATCATGGTTATGGGGCTAGTACCGTTGCCCTGGGTGTGTGTGCAGGCTTAAATACAGGCACCTAACTCGAAGGAAAAACACGGTAGAGGATCCCTGCTTCAGCTAAAACAGCCGCTCCTGAGGGTGGAAGCATTTGGTTGTGTGCGTGCGTGAGAGGACTGCAAGGGAGTCCAAAGTTTCTGCGAGTGAGACTCAGGCCCCAGCAAAAGGTAGAACAAGACTCCCCATGTGTTCATTTAGCTAGCACTGCGGCCCTACTTTTGCATGGAAGTCTAAGAGCTAGCGTTCTAACTCAAAGAAACAACACTGTAGAGAAACCGTGCTTTGGCTACCGTCGACCTCTCTGTGGGTGAAGCAGTTTAGGGTGTACTGTGGCTGAGAGCCTGGGGACGGTTTCAATATCGTACTATCGGGGGAGAGACAGGCCGGTACATAAGGCAGCTGTCCACCCACATCATGGTTATGGGGCTAGTACCGTTGCCCAGGGTGTGTGTGCAGGCTTAAACACAGCCACCTAACTCGAAGGAAAAACTCGGTTGAGAGCCTGTCCTGCAGGTAAAACAGCTGCTCCTGAGGGTGGCAGCATTTTGTTGTGTACGTGCGTGAGAGCACTGCAAGGGAGTCCAAAGCTTTTTGCGAGTGAGACTCAGGCCCCAGCGAAAGGCAGAACACGACTCCCCATGTGTTTCATCACGCTAGCACGGCAGCCCCACTTTTGCATGGAAGTCTAACAGCTAGTGTTCTAACTCGAAGAAACAACACTGTAGAGAAACCGTGCTTTAGCTACCATCGACCTCTAGATGGAGGAAGCATTCCACGGAGTACCGTGGCTGAGAGCCTGGGGAACGGGTTCCATACGTGAAACCAAGGGAGAAAAAGGTCCGGGCAGAAGGCACCTCTGGACTCAGCTCTTGCTACCTGAAGCTAACACTACTGCTCCATGTGTGCTTGGAATGCTATGTGCTCGACACTGACTGGGAAGAAACAAGCCTGTAAAGAATCCGAGCTGCAGCTCATTCGCCTACCAGGCTACTAACACCAACAATCAATGCTGTAAATGTCCACAATAGCCAAACTGTGGAAAGAGCCAAGATGTCCATCAACAGATGAATGGATAAAGAAGATGTGGTATATATATACAAAGGAATATTAGGCAGCCATCAAAAGGAATAAGATCTTGCCATTTGCAACGACGTGGATGGAAGTGGAGGGTATTATGCTGAGCGAAATAAGTCAAACAGAGAAAGACATGTATCATATGACCGCACTGATACGAGGAATTCTTAATCTCAGGAAACAAACTGAGGGTTGATGGAGTGGGGGGTGGGGTGGGAGGGATGGGGTGACTGGGTGATGGACACTGGGGAGGGTATGTGTTCTGGTAAGTGCTGTGAATTGTGCAAGACTGTTGAATCTCAGATCTGTACCTCTGAAACAAATAATGCAATATAGGTTAAGAGAGAAAAAAAGAAGAAGAAGAATGTAGCAGGAGGGGAAGAATGAAGGGGAGGAAATCGAAGGGGGAGAAGAACCATGAAAGACAATGGACTCTGCAAAACAAACTGACGGTTCTAGAGGGGAGGGGGTTGGGAGGATGGGTTAGCCTGGTGATGGGTATTGAGGAGGGCACGTTCCGCATGGAGCACTGGGTGTTATGCACAAACAATGAATCATGGAACACTATATCTAAAACTAATGATGTAATGTATGGGGAGTAACAAAACAATAAAAAAATTTAAAAAAAACTGCATGGGGTGGGGGGGGTCCCAATTTCATGATTAGGCCTGTGTGTTCACATAATTAAACCTTGTTTTTTCTCTCCTGTTAAAAAAAAAAAAAAAAAAGAATCAATGTTGTAGCGTTACTGCGCTTTAGCTAACATTGCCATTCCTGAAGCCGCAGGAGTTGTATAGTGCTAGTGTATGAGAGACCGGGAAAAGGGTCCCATACGTGAAATGGAGTGAGAAACAGGCCGGTGCACAAGGCAGCTCTCAACTCACCTCTTGTTTATGAGGCTAGTACCCTTGCCCCGGGTGTGCCTGCAGGCCATAAGCCAACCACCTAACTCAAAGGAACAACTCTGTAGGGAATTCCTGCTTCGGCTAAAATAGCCATGCCTCAGGGTGGACGCATTGTGTGGTGTGCATGCGTGAGTGCACAGGAAGTGAGTCCAAAACCATTTTCCCTGTGAGACCCAGGCGACGGAAGAAGCCAGAACACGACTCCCGACTTGCTCCATGAAACTAGTACTGCGGCCCCACTTTTGAATGGAAGTCTAATAGCTAGCTTTCTAGCTCGAAGAAACAACACTGTAGAGAAACCGTGCTTTAGCTACCGTCGACCTCTCTGTGGGCGAAGCAGTTTAGGGTGTACTGTGGCTGAGAGCCTGGGGACGGTTTCCATATCGTAATATCGGTGGAGAGACAGGCCGGTACAGAAGGCAGCTCTCAACCCACATCATGGTTATGGGGCTAGTACCGTTGCCCAGGGTGTGTGTGCAGGCTTAAACACAGACACCTAACTCGAAGGAAAAACTCGGTTGAGAGCCTGTGCTTCAGGTAAAACAGCTGCTCCTGAGGGTGGCAGCATTTTGTTGTGTGCGTGCCTGAGAGCACTGCAAGGGAGTCCAAAGCGTATTGCGAGTGAGACTCAGGCCCCAGTGAAAGGCAGAACACGACTCCCTATGTGTTTGACCAAGCTAGCACGGCAGCCCCACATTTGCATGGAAGTCTAATAGCTAGCGTTCTAACTCGAAGAAACTACACAGTAGAGAAACAGTGCTTTAGCTACCGTCGACCTCTAGACGGAGGAAGCATTACACGGAGTACCGTGGCTGAGAGCCTGGGAAACGGGTTCCATACGTGAAACCAAGGGAGAAATAGGTCCGGGCAGAAGGCACCTCTGGACTCAGCTCTTGCTACCTGAAGCTGACACTACTGCTCCATGTGTGCTTGGAATGCTATGTGCTCGACACTGACTGGGAAGAAACAAGCCTGTAAAGAATCCGAGCTGCAGCTCATTCGCCTACCAGGCTACTAACACCAAGAATCAATGCTGTAGCGTTACTGCGCTTTAGCTAACATTGCCGTTCCTGAAGCCGCAGGAGTTGTATAGTGCTCGTGTCTGAGAGACCGGGGAAAGGGTCCCATACGTGAAATGGAGTGAGAAACAGGCCAGTGCGGAGGGCAGCTCTGAAATCACCTCTTGTTTATGAGGCTCGTACCCTTGCCCCGGGTGTGCCTGCAGGACATAAGCCAACCACCTAACTCAAAGGAACAACTCTGTAGGGAATTCCTGCTTCGGCTAAAAGAGCCATGCCTCAGGGTGGACGCATTGTGTGGTGTGCATGCGTGAGTGCACAGCAAGTGAGTCCAAAACCATTTTCCTTGTGAGACCCAGGCCCCGGAAGAAGCCAGAACACGACTCCCCACTTGCTCCATGAAACTAGTACTGCGGCCCCACTTTTGAATGGAAGTCTAATAGCTAGCTTTCTAACTCGAAGAAACAACACTGTAGAGAAACCGTGCTTTAGCTACCGTCGTCTTCTCTGTGGGCGAAGCAGTTTAGGGTGTACTGTGGCTGAGAGCCTGGGTCGGTTTCAATATCGTAATATCGGTGGAGAGACAGGCCGGTACAGAAGGCAGCTCTCAACCCACATCATGGTTATGGGGCTAGTACCGTTGCCCAGGGTGTGTGTGCAGGCTTAAACACAGCCACCTACCTCGAAGGAAAAACTCGGTTGAGAGCCTGTGCTTCAGGTAAAACAGCTGCTCCTGAGGGTGGCAGCCTTTTGTTGTGTGCGTGCCTGAGAGCACTGCAAGGGAGTCCAAAGCTTTTTGCGAGTGAGACTCAGTCCCCAGCGAAAGGCAAAACACGACTCCCCATGTGTTTCATCACGCTAGCACGGCAGCTCCACTTTTGCATGGAAGTCTAATAGCTAGCGTTCTAACTCGAAGAAACAACACTGTAGAGAAACCGTGCTTTGGCTACCGTCGACCTCTCTGTGGGTGAAGCAGTTTATGGTGTACTGTCGCTGAGAGCCTGGGGACGGTTTCAATATCGTAATATCGGGGAGACAGGCCGGTACAGAAGGCAGCTCTCAACTCACATCATGGTTATGGGGCTAGTACCGTTGCCCTGGGTGTGTGTGCAGGCTTAAATACAGCCACCTAACTCGAAGGAAAAACACGGTAGAGGATCCCTGCTTCAGCTAAAACAGCCGCTCCTGAGGGTGGAAGCATTTGGTTGTGTGCGTGCGTGAGAGGACTGCAAGGGAGTCCAAAGTTTCTGCGAGTGAGACTCAGGCCCCAGCAAAAGGTAGAACACGACTCCCCGTGTGTTCATTTAGCTAGCACTGCGGCCCTACTTTTGCATGGAAGTCTAAGAGCTAGCGTTCTCCCTGGAAGAAACAACACGGTAGAGAAACCGTGCTTTAGCTACCATCCACCTCTCTGAGGGAGGAAGCACTTTCCAGGCTACCGTGGGGGAGAGCCTGAGGAACGGGTTCCTTACGTGAAACCGAGGGAGAAGGAGTCCGGGCCAGAAGGCTCCTCTCGACTCAGCTCTTGTTACCTGAACCTAACACTTTGGCTCCATGTGTGCATAGGAATGCTAAGGGTTCCACACTGATTTGGCAGAAAGAAGCCGGTCAAGAACCCCAGCTTCAGCTCATTCGCCTCTCCACAGGGTGGCAGCATTTTCAAGTCTGCTTGAGTGCAAACCTGAGGAAGGAGTCCCAGCAGAATTCGGAGGGAGAAATAAGCATGGGCAGAAGGCACCTATCGACTCAACTCTTGTTTCGGGAAACTAGATCGGCTCTCCCGTGTGTGCGTGGAGTCCTCAGTGCCATCCACGCAACGCAAAGGAACAAAACCGGAGAGAACCCGTGCCTCAGCAAAGATCGCCCTTCCTGAGCGTGCACTTCATCTATTGTGTGTTTTTGTGAAAGCATGAGAAATGGAACCTAAACGTAACTCGGAGTGAGAAGCAGGCCTGGAAGGAAGGCTGCTGTCGACTCACCTCTTGTTTGAGGAGATTAGCACTGCTGTAGCCTGTGTGCCTGGATGCCTAGTTACCAGGCTTCTAACACCAAGAATCAATCCTATAGAGTGACTGCGCTTGAGTTAACATTGCCGTTCCTGAAGCAGGAGGAATTTGACACTGCTCGTGTACGAGAGACCGGGCAAAGGGTCCCAGACGTGAAATGGAGTGAGAAACAGGCCGGTGCGGAAGGCAGCTCTCAAGTCACCTCTGGTTTATGAGGCTAGTACCCTTGCCCCGGGGGTGCCTGCAGGCCTAAAGCCAACCACCTAACTCAAAGGAACAACTCTGTAGGGAATTCCTGCTTCGGCTAAAAGAGCCATGCCTCAGGGTGGACGCATTTTGCTGTGTGCATGCGTGAGCGCACTGCAAGTGAGTCCAAAACCATTTTCCTTGTGAGACCCAGGCCCCGGAAGAAGCCAGAACACGAATCCCCACTTGCCCCATGAAGCTAGTACTGCGGCCCCACTTTTGCATGGAAGTCTAATAGCTAGCTTTCTAACTCGGAGAAAAAACACTGTAGAGAAACCGTGCTTTAGCTACCGTCGACCTCTCTGTGGGCGAAGCAGTTTAGGGTGTACTGTGGCTGAGAGCCTGGGGACGGTTTCAATATCGTACTATCGGGGGAGAGACAGGCCGGTACAGAAGGCAGCTCTCCACCCACATCATGGTTATGGGGCTAGTACCGTTGCCCAGGGTGTGTGTGCAGGCTTAAATGAAGCCACCTAACTCGAAGGAAAAACTCGGTTGAGAGCCTGTGCTTCAGGTAAAACAGCTGCTCCTGAGGGTGGCAGCATTTTGTTGTGTGCGTGCGTGAGAGCACTGCAAGGGAGTCCAAAGCTTTTTGCGAGGGAGACTCAGGCCCCAGTGAAAGGCAGAACACGACTCCCCATGTGTTTGACCAAGCTAGCACCGCAGCCCCACATTTGCATGGAAGTCTAATAGCTAACGTTCTAACTCGAAGAAACTACACAGTAGAGAAACCGTGCTTTAGCTACCATCGACCTCTCTGTGGGTGAAGCAGTTTAGGGTGTACTGTGGCTGAGAGCCTGGGGACGGTTTCAATATCGTAATATCGGGGGAGAGACAGGCAGGTACAGAAGGCAGCTCTCAACCCACATCATCTTTATGGGGCTAGTACCGTTGCCCAGGGTGTGTGTGCAGGCCTAAATGAAGCCACCTAACTCGAAGGAAAAACTTGGTTGAGAGCCTGTGCTTCAGGTAAAACAGCTGCTCCTGAGGGTGGCAACATTTTGTTGTGTGCGTGCGTGAGAGCACTGCAAGGGAGTCCATAGCTTTTTGCGAGTGAGACTCAGGCCCCAGCGAAAGGCAGAACACGACTCCCCATGTGTTTCATCACGCTAGCACGGCAGCCCCACTTTTGCATGGAAGTCTAACAGCTAGTGTTCTAACTCGAAGAAACAACACTGTAGAGAAACCGTGCTTTAGCTACCATCGACCTCTAGATGGAGGAAGCATTCCACGGAGTACCGTGGCTGAGAGCCTGGGGAACGGGTTCCATACGTGAAACCAAGGGAGAAATAGGTCCGGGCAGAAGGCACCTCTGGACTCAGCTCTTGCTACCTGAGGCTAACACTACTGCTCCATGTGTGCTTGGAATGCTATGTGCTCGACACTGACTGGGAAGAAACAAGCCTGTCAAGAATCCGAGCTGCAGCTCATTCGCCTACCAGGCTACTAACACCAACAATCAATGCTGTAAATGTCCACAATAGCCAAACTGTGGAAAGAGCCAAGATGTCCATCAACAGATGAATGGATAAAGAAGATGTGGTATATATATACAAAGGAATATTAGGCAGCCATCAAAAGGAATAAGATCTTGCCATTTGCCACGACGTGGATGGAAGTGGAGGGTATTATGCTGAGCGAAATAAGTCAAACAGAGAAAGACATGTATCATATGACCTCACTGATACGAGGAATTCTTAATCTCAGGAAACAAACTGAGGGTTGATGGAGTGGGGGGTGGGGTGGGAGGGATGGGGTGACTGGGTGATGGACACTGGGGAGGGTATGTGTTCTGGTAAGTGCTGTGAATTGTGCAAGACTGTTGAATCTCAGATCTGTACCTCTGAAACAAATAATGCAATATAGGTTAAGAGAGAAAAAAAGAAGAAGAAGAATATAGCAGGAGGGGAAGAATGAAGGGGAGGAAATCGAAGGGGGAGAAGAACCATGAAAGACAATGGACTCTGCAAAACAAACTGACGGTTCTAGAGGGGAGGGGGTTGGGAGGATGGGTTAGCCTGGTGATGGGTATTGAGGAGGGCACGTTCCGCATGGAGCACTGGGTGTTATGCACAAACAATGAATCATGGAACACTATATCTAAAACTAATGATGTAATGTATGGGGAGTAACATAACAATAAAAAAATTAAAAAAAAACTGCATGGGGTGGGGGGGGTCCCAATTTCATGATTAGGCCTGTGTGTTCACATAATTAAACCTTGTTTTTTCTCTCCTGTTAAAAAAAAAAAAAAAGAATCAATGTTGTAGCGTTACTGCGCTTTAGCTTACATTGCCATTCCTGAAGCCGCAGGAGTTGTATAGTGCTAGTGTATGAGAGACCGGGAAAAGGGTCCCATACGTGAAATGGAGTGAGAAACAGGCCGGTGCAGAAGGCAGCTCTCAACTCACCTCTTGTTTATGAGGCTAGTACCCTTGCCCCGGGTGTGCCTGCAGGCCATAAGCCAACCACCTAACTCAAAGGAACAACTCTGTAGGGAATTCCTGCTTCGGCTAAAAAAGCCATGCCTCAGGGTGGACGCATTGTGTGGTGTGCATGCGTGAGTGCACAGGAAGTGAGTCCAAAACCATTTTCCTTGTGAGACCCAGGCCACGGAAGAAGCCAGAACACGACTCCCGACTTGCTCCATGAAACTAGTACTGCGGCCCCACTTTTGAATGGAAGTCTAATAGCTAGCTTTCTAGCTCGAAGAAACAACACTGTAGAGAAACCGTGCTTTAGCTACCGTCGACCTCTCTGTGGGCGAAGCAGTTTAGGGTGTACTGTGGCTGAGAGCCTGGGGACGGTTTCAATATCGTACTATCGGGGGAGAGACAGGCCGGTACAGAAGGCAGCTCTCCACCCACATCATGGTTATGGGGCTAGTACCGTTGCCCAGGGTGTGTGTGCAGGCTTAAACGAAGCCACCTAACTCGAAGGAAAAACTCGGTTGAGAGCCTGTGCTTCAGGTAAAACAGCTGCTCCTGAGGGTGGCAGCATTTTGTTGTGTGCGTGCCTGAGAGCACTGCAAGGGAGTCCAAAGCTTTTTGCGAGTGAGACTCCGGCCCCAGTGAAATGCAGAACACGACTCCCCATGTGTTTCATTGCGCTAGCACGGCAGCTCCACTTTTGCATGGAAGTCTAATAGCTAGCGTTCTAACTCGAAGAAACAACACTGTAGAGAAACCGTGCTTTGGCTACCGTCGACCTCTCTGTGGGTGAAGCAGTTTATGGTGTACTGTCGCTGAGAGCCTGGGGACGGTTTCAATATCGTAATATCGGGGAGACAGGCCGGTACAGAAGGCAGCTCTCAACTCACATCATGGTTATGGGGCTAGTACCGTTGGCCTGGGTGTGTGTGCAGGCTTAAATACAGCCACCTAACTCGAAGGAAAAACACGGTAGAGGATCCCTGCTTCAGCTAAAACAGCCGCTCCTGAGGGTGGAAGCATTTGGTTGTGTGCGTGCGTGAGAGGACTGCAAGGGAGTCCAAAGTTTCTGCGAGTGAGACTCAGGCCCCAGCAAAAGGTAGAACACGACTCCCCGTGTGTTCATTTAGCTAGCACTGCGGCCCTACTTTTGCATGGAAGTCTAAGAGCTAGCGTTCTAACTCGAAGAAACAACACTGTAGAGAAACCGTGCTTTGGCTACCGTCGACCTCTCTGTGGGTGAAGCAGTTTAGGGTGTACTGTGGCTGAGAGCCTGGGGACGGTTTCAGTATCGTAATATCGGGGAGAGACAGGCCGGTACATAAGGCAGCTCTCCACCCACATCATGGTTATGGGGCTAGTACCATTGCCCAGGGTGTGTGTGCAGGCTTAAACACAGCCACCTAACTCGAAGGAAAAACTCGGTTGAGAGCCTGTGCTGCAGGTAAAACAGCTGCTCCTGAGGGTGGCAGCATTTTGTTGTGTGCGTGCGTGAGAGCACTGCAAGGGAGTCCAAAGCTTTTTGCGAGTGAGACTCAGGCCCCAGCGAAAGGCAGAACACGACTCCCCATGTGTTTCATCACGCTAGCACGGCAGCCCCACTTTTGCATGGAAGTCTAACAGCTAGTGTTCTAACTCGAAGAAACAACACTGTAGAGAAACCGTGCTTTAGCTACCATCGACCTCTAGATGGAGGAAGCATTCCACGGAGTACCGTGGCTGAGAGCCTGGGGAACGGGTTCCATACGTGAAACCAAGGGAGAAAGAGGTCCGGGCAGAAGGCACCTCTGGACTCAGCTCTTGCTACCTGAAGCTAACACTACTGCTCCATGTGTGCTTGGAATGCTATGTGCTCGACACTGGGAAGAAACAAGCCTGTAAAGAATCCCAGCTGCAGCTCATTCGCCTACCAGGCTACTAACACCAAGAATCAATGCTGTAGCGTTACTGCGCTTTAGCTAACATTGCCGTTCCTGAAGCCGCAGGAGTTGTATAGTGCTCGTGTATGAGAGACCGGGGAAAGGATCCCATACGTGAAATGGAGTGAGAAACAGGCCAGTGCGGAGGGCAGCTCTGAAATCACCTCTTGTTTATGAGGCTCGTACCCTTGCCCCGGGTGTGCCTGCAGGCCATAAGCCAACCACCTAACTCAAAGGAACAACTCTGTAGGGAATTCCTGCTTCGGCTAAAAGAGCCATGCCTCAGGGTGGACGCATTGTGTGCTGTGCATGCGTGAGTGCACAGCAAGTGAGTCCAAAACCATTTTCCTTGTGAGACCCAGGCCCCGGAAGAAGCCAGAACACGACTCCCCACTTGCTCCATGAAATTAGTACTGCGGCCCCACTTTTGAATGGAAGTCTAATAGCTAGGTTTCTAGCTCGAAGAAACAACACTGTAGAGAAACCGTGCTTTAGGTACCGTTGACTTCTCTGTGGGCGAAGCAGTTTAGGGTGTACTGTGGCTGAGAGCCTGGGGACGGTTTCCATATCGTAATATTGGGGGAGAGACAGGCCGGTACAGAAGGCAGCACTCAACCCACATCATGGTTATGGGGCTAGTACCGTTGCCCAGGGTGTGTGTGCAGGCTTAAACACAGCCACCTAACTCGAAGGAAAAACTCGGTTGAGAGCCTGTGCTTCAGGTAAAACAGCTGCTCCTGAGGGTGGCAGCCTTTTGTTGTGTGCGTGCGTGAGAGCACTGCAAGGGAGTCCAAAGCTTTTTGCGAGTGAGACTCAGTCCCCAGCGAAAGGCAAAACACGACTCCCCATGTGTTTCATCACGCTAGCACGGCAGCTCCACTTTTGCATGGAAGTCTAATAGCTAGCGTTCTAACTCGAAGAAACAACACTGTAGAGAAACCGTGCTTTGGCTACCGTCGACCTCTCTGTGGGTGAAGCAGTTTATGGTGTACTGTCGCTGAGAGCCTGGGGACGGTTTCAATATCGTAATATCGGGGAGACAGGCCGGTACAGAAGGCAGCTCTCAACTCACATCATGGTTATGGGGCTAGTACCGTTGCCCTGGGTGTGTGTGCAGGCTTAAATACAGCCACCTAACTCGAAGGAAAAACACGGTAGAGGATCCCTGCTTCAGCTAAAACAGCCGCTCCTGAGGGTGGAAGCATTTGGTTGTGTGCGTGCGTGAGAGGACTGCAAGGGAGTCCAAAGTTTCGGCGAGTGAGACTCAGGCCCCAGCAAAAGGTAGAACACGACTCCCCGTGTGTTCATTTAGCTAGCACTGCGGCCCTACTTTTGCATGGAAGTCTAAGAGCAAGCGTTCTAACTCGAAGAAACAACACTGTAGAGAAACCGTGCTTTGGCTACCGTCGACCTCTCTGTGGGTGAAGCAGTTTAGGGTGTACTGTGGCTGAGAGCCTGGAGACGGTTTCAATATCGTACTATCGGGGGAGAGACAGGCCGGTATATAAGGCAGCTCTCCACCCACATCATGGTTATGGGGCTAGTACCGTTGCCCAGGGTGTGTGTGCAGGCTTAAACACAGCCGCCTAACTCGAAGGAAAAACTCGGTTGAGAGCCTGTGCTGCAGGTAAAACAGCTGCTCCTGAGGGTGGCAGCATTTTGTTGTGTGCGTGCATGAGAGCACTGCAAGGGAGTCCAAAGCTTTTTGCGAGTGAGACTCAGGCCCCAGCGAAAGGCAGAACACGACTCCCCATGTGTTTCATCACGCTAGCACGGCAGCCCCACTTTTGCATGGAAGTCTAACAGCTAGTGTTCTAACTCGAAGAAACAACACTGTAGAGAAACCGTGCTTTAGCTACCATCGACCTCTAGATGGAGGAAGCATTCCACGGAGTACCGTGGCTGAGAGCCTGGGGAACGGGTTCCATACGTGAAATCAAGGGAGAAAGAGGTCCGGGCAGAAGGCACCTCTGGACTCAGCTCTTGCTACCTGAAGCTAACACTACTGCTCCATGTGTGCTTGGAATGCTATGTGCTCGACACTGACTGGGAAGAAACAAGCCTGTCAAGAATCCGAGCTGCAGCTCATTCGCCTACCAGGCTACTAACACCAACAATCAATGCTGTAAATGTCCACAATAGCCAAACTGTGGAAAGAGCCAAGATGTCCATCAACAGATGAATGGATAAAGAAGATGTGGTATATATATACAAAGGAATATTAGGCAGCCATCAAAAGGAATAAGATCTTGCCATTTGCAACGACGTGGATGGAAGTGGAGGGTATTATGCTGAGCGAAATAAGTCAAACAGAGAAAGACATGTATCATATGACCTCACTGATACGAGGAATTCTTAATCTCAGGAAACAAACTGAGGGTTGATGGAGTGGGGGGTGGGGTGGGAGGGATGGGGTGACTGGGTGATGGACACTGGGGAGGGTATGTGTTCTGGTAAGTGCTGTGAATTGTGCAACAGTGTTGAATCTCAGATCTGTACCTCTGAAACAAATAATGCAATATAGGTTAAGAGAGAAAAAAAGAAGAAGAAGAATGTAGCAGGAGGGGAAGAATGAAGGGGAGGAAATCGAAGGGGGAGAAGAACCATGAAAGACAATGGACTCTGCAAAACAAACTGACGGTTCTAGAGGGGAGGGGTTTGGGAGGATGGGTTAGCCTGGTGATGGGTATTGAGGAGGGTACGTTCCGCATGGAGCACTGGGTGTTATGCACAAACAATGAATCATGGAACACTATATCTAAAACTAATGATGTAATGTATGGGGAGTAACATAACAATAAAAAAATTAAAAAAAACTGCATGGGGTGGGGGGGGGTCCCAATTTCATGATTAGGCCTGTGTGTTCACAGAATTAAACCTTGTGTTTTCTCTCCTGTTAAAAAAAAAAAAAAGAATCAATGTTGTAGCGTTACTGCGCTTTAGCTCACATTGCCATTCCTGAAGCCGCAGGAGTTGTATAGTGCTAGTGTATGAGAGACCGGGAAAAGGGTCCCATACGTGAAATGGAGTGAGAAACAGGCCGGTGCAGAAGGCAGCTCTCAACTCACCTCCTGTTTATGAGGCTAGTACCCTTGCCCCGGGTGTGCCTGCAGGCCATAAGCCAACCACCTAACTCAAAGGAACAACTCTGTAGGGAATTCCTGCTTCGGCTAAAATAGCCATGCCTCAGGGTGGACGCATTGTGTGGTGTGCATGCGTGAGTGCACAGGAAGTGAGTCCAAAACCATTTTCCTTGTGAGACCCAGGCCACGGAACAAGCCAGAACACGACTCCCGACTTGCTCCATGAAACTAGTACTGCGGCCCCACTTTTGAATGGAAGTCTAATAGCTAGCTTTCTAGCTCGAAGAAACAACACTGTAGAGAAACCGTGCTTTAGCTACCGTCGACCTCTCTGTGGGCGAAGCAGTTTAGGGTGTACTGTGGCTGAGAGCCTGGGGACGGTTTCCATATCGTAATATCGGTGGAGAGACAGGCCGGTACAGAAGGCAGGTCTCAACCCACATCATGGTTATGGGGCTAGTACCGTTGCCCAGGGTGTGTGTGCAGGCTTAAACACAGCCACCTAACTCGAAGGAAAAACTCGGTTGAGAGCCTGTGCTTCAGGTAAAACAGCTGCTCCTGAGGGTGGCAGCATTTTGTTGTGTGCGTGCCTGAGAGCACTGCAAGGGAGTCCAAAGCTTTTTGCGAGTGAGACTCCGGCTCCAGTGA
Source organism: Halichoerus grypus (assembly GCF_964656455.1). Classification (NCBI taxonomy): domain Eukaryota; kingdom Metazoa; phylum Chordata; class Mammalia; order Carnivora; family Phocidae; genus Halichoerus; species Halichoerus grypus. The sequence goes on along the minus strand of NW_027555075.1, from coordinate 25,567 downwards.
AAGGCAGAACACGACTCCCCATGTGTTTCATCGCGCTAGCACGGCAGCTCCACTTTTGCATGGAAGTCTAATAGCTAGCGTTCTAACTCGAAGAAACAACACTGTAGAGAAACCGTGCTTTGGCTACCGTCGACCTCTCTGTGGGTGAAGCAGTTTATGGTGTACTGTCGCTGAGAGCCTGGGGACGGTTTCAATATCGTAATATCGGGGAGACAGGCCGGTACAGAAGGCAGCTCTCAACTCACATCATGGTTATGGGGCTAGTACCGTTGCCCTGGGTGTGTGTGCAGGCTTAAATACAGCCACCTAACTCGAAGGAAAAACACGGTAGAGGATCCCTGCTTCAGCTAAAACAGCCGCTCCTGAGGGTGGAAGCATTTGGTTGTGTGCGTGCGTGAGAGGACTGCAAGGGAGTCCAAAGTTTCTGCGAGTGAGACTCAGGCCCCAGCAAAAGGTAGAACACGACTCCCCGTGTGTTCATTTAGCTAGCACTGCGGCCCTACTTTTGCATGGAAGTCTAAGAGCTAGCGTTCTCCCTGGAAGAAACAACACGGTAGAGAAACCGTGCTTTAGCTACCATCCACCTCTCTGAGGGAGGAAGCACTTTCCAGGCTACCGTGGGGGAGAGCCTGAGGAACGGGTTCCTTACGTGAAACCGAGGGAGAAGGAGTCCGGGCCAGAAGGCTCCTCTCGACTCAGCTCTCGTTACCTGAACCTAACACTTTGGCTCCATGTGTGCATAGGAATGCTAAGGGTTCCACACTGATTTGGCAGAAAGAAGCCGGTCAAGAACCCCAGCTTCAGCTCATTCGCCTCTCCACAGGGTGGCAGCATTTTCAAGTCTGCTTGAGTGCAAACCTGAGGAAGGAGTCCCAGCAGAATTCGGAGGGAGAAATAAGCATGGGCAGAAGGCACCTATCGACTCAACTCTTGTTTCGGGAAACTAGATCGGCTCTCCCGTGTGTGCGTGGAGTCCTCAGTGCCATCCACGCAACGCAAAGGAACAAAACCGGAGAGAACCCGTGCCTCAGCAAAGATCGCCCTTCCTGAGCGTGCACTTCATCTATTGTGTGTTTTTGTGAAAGCATGAGAAATGGAACCTAAACGTAACTCGGAGTGAGAAGCAGGCCTGGAAGGAAGGCTGCTGTCGACTCACCTCTTGTTTGAGGAGATTAGCACTGCTGTAGCCTGTGTGCCTGGATGCCTAGTTACCAGGCTTCTAACACCAAGAATCAATCCTATAGAGTGACTGCGCTTGAGTTAACATTGCCGTTCCTGAAGCAGGAGGAATTTGACACTGCTCGTGTACGAGAGACCGGGCAAAGGGTCCCAGACGTGAAATGGAGTGAGAAACAGGCCGGTGCGGAAGGCAGCTCTCAAGTCACCTCTGGTTTATGAGGCTAGTACCCTTGCCCCGGGGGTGCCTGCAGGCCTAAAGCCAACCACCTAACTCAAAGGAACAACTCTGTAGGGAATTCCTGCTTCGGCTAAAAGAGCCATGCCTCAGGGTGGACGCATTTTGCTGTGTGCATGCGTGAGCGCACTGCAAGTGAGTCCAAAACCATTTTCCTTGTGAGACCCAGGCCCCGGAAGAAGCCAGAACACGAATCCCCACTTGCCCCATGAAGCTAGTACTGCGGCCCCACTTTTGCATGGAAGTCTAATAGCTAGCTTTCTAACTCGGAGAAAAAACACTGTAGAGAAACCGTGCTTTAGCTACCGTCGACCTCTCTGTGGGCGAAGCAGTTTAGGGTGTACTGTGGCTGAGAGCCTGGGGACGGTTTCAATATCGTACTATCGGGGGAGAGACAGGCCGGTACAGAAGGCAGCTCTCCACCCACATCATGGTTATGGGGCTAGTACCGTTGCCCAGGGTGTGTGTGCAGGCTTAAATGAAGCCACCTAACTCGAAGGAAAAACTCGGTTGAGAGCCTGTGCTTCAGGTAAAACAGCTGCTCCTGAGGGTGGCAGCATTTTGTTGTGTGCGTGCGTGAGAGCACTGCAAGGGAGTCCAAAGCTTTTTGCGAGGGAGACTCAGGCCCCAGTGAAAGGCAGAACACGACTCCCCATGTGTTTGACCAAGCTAGCACCGCAGCCCCACATTTGCATGGAAGTCTAATAGCTAACGTTCTAACTCGAAGAAACTACACAGTAGAGAAACCGTGCTTTAGCTACCATCGACCTCTCTGTGGGTGAAGCAGTTTAGGGTGTACTGTGGCTGAGAGCCTGGGGACGGTTTCAATATCGTAATATCGGGGGAGAGACAGGCAGGTACAGAAGGCAGCTCTCAACCCACATCATCTTTATGGGGCTAGTACCGTTGCCCAGGGTGTGTGTGCAGGCCTAAATGAAGCCACCTAACTCGAAGGAAAAACTTGGTTGAGAGCCTGTGCTTCAGGTAAAACAGCTGCTCCTGAGGGTGGCAACATTTTGTTGTGTGCGTGCGTGAGAGCACTGCAAGGGAGTCCATAGCTTTTTGCGAGTGAGACTCAGGCCCCAGCGAAAGGCAGAACACGACTCCCCATGTGTTTCATCACGCTAGCACGGCAGCCCCACTTTTGCATGGAAGTCTAACAGCTAGTGTTCTAACTCGAAGAAACAACACTGTAGAGAAACCGTGCTTTAGCTACCATCGACCTCTAGATGGAGGAAGCATTCCACGGAGTACCGTGGCTGAGAGCCTGGGGAACGGGTTCCATACGTGAAACCAAGGGAGAAATAGGTCCGGGCAGAAGGCACCTCTGGACTCAGGTCTTGCTACCTGAAGCTAACACTACTGCTCCATGTGTGCTTGGAATGCTATGTGCTCGACACTGACTGGGAAGAAACAAGCCTGTAAAGAATCCCAGCTTGGAACTGGAGGGTATTATGCTGAGCGAAATAAGTCAAACAGAGAAAGACATGTATCATATGACCTCACTGATATGAGGAATTCTTAATCTCAGGAAACAAACTGAGGGTTGCTGGAGTGGGGGGTGGGGTGGGAGGGATGGGGTGACTGGGTGATGGACACTGGGGAGGGTATGTGTTCTGGTAAGCGCTGTGAATTGTGCAGGACTGTTGAATCTCAGATCTGTACCTCTGAAACAAATAATGCAATATATGTTAAGAAAGAAAAAAAGAAGAAGAATGTAGCAGGAGGGGAAGAATGAAGGGGGGGAAATCGGAGGGGGAGAAGAACCATGAGAGACGATGGACTCTGAAAAACAAACTGAGAGTTCTAGAGGGGAGGGGGTTGGGAGGATGGGTCAGCCTGGTGATGGGTATTGAGGAGGGCACGTTCTGCATGGAGCACTGGGTGTTATGCACAAACAATGAATCATGGAACACTATATCTAAAACTAATGATGTAATGTACGGGGATTAACATAACAATAAAAAAATTAAAAAAAAAAAAAAAAAAAAAAAGAATCCCAGCTACAGCTCATTCGCCTACCAGGCTACTAACACCAACAATCAATGCTGTAAATGTCCACAATAGCCAAACTGTGGAAAGAGCCAAGATGTCCATCAACAGATGAATGGATAAAGAAGATGTGGTATATATATACAAAGGAATATTAGGCAGCCTTCAAAAGGAATAAGATCTTGCCATTTGCCACGACGTGGATGGAAGTGGAGGCTATTATGCTGAGCGAAATAAGTCAAACAGAGAAAGACATGTATCATATGACCTCACTGATACGAGGAATTCTTAATCTCAGGAAACAAACTGAGGGTTGATGGAGTGGGGGGTGGGGTGGGAGGGATGGGGTGACTGGGTGATGGACACTGGGGAGGGTATGTGTTCTGGTAAGTGCTGTGAATTGTGCAACACTGTTGAATCTCAGATCTGTACCTCTGAAACAAATAATGCAATATAGGTTAAGAGAGAAAAAAAGAAGAAGAAGAATGTAGCAGGAGGGGAAGAATGAAGGGGAGGAAATCGAAGGGGGAGAAGAACCATGAAAGACAATGGACTCTGCAAAGCAAACTGACGGTTCTAGAGGGGAGGGGGTTGGGAGGATGGGTTAGCCTGGTGATGGGTATTGAGGAGGGCACGTTCCGCATGGAGCACTGGGTGTTATGCACAAACAATGAATCACGGAACACTATATCTAAAACTAATGATGTAATGTATGGGGAGTAACATAACAATAAAAAAATTAAAAAAAAACTGCATGGGGTGGGGGGTCCCAATTTCATGATTAGGCCTGTGTGTTCACATAATTAAACCTTGTTTTTTCTCTCCTGTTAAAAAAAAAAAAAAATGAATCAATGTTGTAGCGTTACTGCGCTTTAGCTAACATTGGCATTCCTGAAGCCGCAGGAGTTGTATAGTGCTCCTGTATGAGAGACCGGGAAAAGGGTCCCATACGTGAAATGGAGTGAGAAACAGGCCGGTGCAGAAGGCAGCTCTCAACTCACCTCTTGTTTATGAGGCTAGTACCCTTGCCCCGGGTGTGCCTGCAGGCCATAAGCCAACCACCTAACTCAAAGGAACAACTCTGTAGGGAATTCCTGCTTCGGCTAAAATAGCCATGCCTCAGGGTGGACGCATTGTGTGGTGTGCATGCGTGAGTGCACAGGAAGTGAGTCCAAAACCATTTTCCTTGTGAGACCCAGGCCACGGAAGAAGCCAGAACACGACTCCCGACTTGCTCCATGAAACTAGTACTGCGGCCCCACTTTTGAATGGAAGTCTAATAGCTAGCTTTGTAACTCGAAGAAACAACACTGTAGAGAAACCGTGCTTTAGCTACCGTCGACCTCTCTGTGGGCGAAGCAGTTTAGGGTGTACTGTGGCTGAGAGCCTGGGGACGGTTTCCATATCGTAATATCGGGGGAGAGACAGGCCGGTACAGAAGGCAGCTCTCAACCCACATCATGGTTATGGGGCTAGTACCGTTGCCCAGGGTGTGTGTGCAGGCTTAAACACAGCCACCTAACTCGAAGGAAAAACTCGGTTGAGAGCCTGTGCTTCAGGTAAAACAGCTGCTCCTGAGGGTGGCAGCATTTTGTTGTGTGTGTGCCTGAGAGCACTGCAAGGGAGTCCAAAGCTTTTTGCGAGTGAGACTCAGGCCCCAGTGAAAGGCAGAACACGACTCCCTATGTGTTTGACCAAGCTAGCACGGCAGCCCCACATTTGCATGGAAGTCTAATAGCTAGCGTTCTAACTCGAAGAAACTACACAGTAGAGAAACAGTGCTTTAGCTACCGTCGACCTCTAGACGGAGGAAGCATTACACGGAGTACCGTGGCTGAGAGCCTGGGAAACGGGTTCCATACATGAAACCAAGGGAGAAAGAGGTCCGGGCAGAAGGCACCTCTGGACTCAGCTCTTGCTACCTGAAGCTAACACTACTGCTCCATGTGTGCTTGGAATGCTATGTGCTCGACACTGACTGGGAAGAAACAAGCCTGTAAAGAATCCCAGCTGCAGCTCATTCGCCTACCAGTCTACTAACACCAAGAATCAATGCTGTAGCGTTACTGCGCTTTAGCTAACATTGCCGTTCCTGAAGCCGCAGGAGTTGTATAGTGCTCGTGTCTGAGAGACCGGCGAAAGGGTCCCATACGTGAAATGGAGTGAGAAACAGGCCAGTGCGGAAGGCAGCTCTGAAATCACCTCTTGTTTATGAGGCTCGTACCCTTGCCCCGGGTGTGCCTGCAGGCCATAAGCCAACCACCTAACTCAAAGGAACAACTCTGTAGGGAATTCCTGCTTCGGCTAAAATAGCCATGCCTCAGGGTGGACGCATTGTGTGCTGTGCATGCGTGAGTGCACAGCAAGTAAGTCCAAAACCATTTTCCTTGTGATACCCAGGCCCCGGAAGAAGCCAGAACACGACTCCCCACTTGCTCCATGAAACTAGTACTGTGGCCCCACTTTTGAATGGAAGTCTAATAGCTAGCTTTCTAACTCGAAGAAACAACACTGTAGAGAAACCGTGCTTTAGCTACCGTCGACCTCTCTGTGGGCGAAGCAGTTTAGGGTGTACTGTGGCTGAGAGCCTGGGGACGGTTTCCATATCGTAATATTGGGGGAGAGACAGGCCGGTACAGAAGGCAGCACTCAACCCACATCATAGTTATGGGGCTAGTACCGTTGCCCAGGGTGTGTGTGCAGGCTAAAACACAGCCACCTACCTCGAAGGAAAAACTCGGTTGAGAGCCTGTGCTTCAGGTAAAACAGCTGCTCCTGAGGGTGGCAGCATTTTGTTGTGTGCGTGCGTGAGAGCACTGCAAGGGAGTCCAAAGCTTTTTGCGAGTGAGACTCAGTCCCCAGCGAAAGGGAAAACACGACTCCCCATGTGTTTCATCACGCTAGCACGGCAGCTCCACTTTTGCATGGAAGTCTAATAGCTAGCGTTCTAACTCGAAGAAACAACACTGTAGAGAAACCGTGCTTTGGCTACCGTCGACCTCTCTGTGGGTGAAGCAGTTTATGGTGTACTGTCGCTGAGAGCCTGGGGACGGTTTCAATATCGTAATATCGGGGAGACAGGCCGGTACAGAAGGCAGCTCTCAACTCACATCATGGTTATGGGGCTAGTACCGTTGCCCTGGGTGTGTGTGCAGGCTTAAATACAGCCACCTAACTCGAAGGAAAAACACGGTAGAGGATCCCTGCTTCAGCTAAAACAGCCGCTCCTGAGGGTGGAAGCATTTGGTTGTGTGCGTGCGTGAGAGGACTGCAAGGGAGTCCAAAGTTTCTGCGAGTGAGACTCAGGCCCCAGCAAAAGGTAGAACACGACTCCCCGTGTGTTCATTTAGCTAGCACTGCGGCCCTACTTTTGCATGGAAGTCTAAGAGCTAGCGTTCTCCCTGGAAGAAACAACACGGTAGAGAAACCGTGCTTTAGCTACCATCCACCTCTCTGAGGGAGGAAGCACTTTCCAGGCTACCGTGGGGGAGAGCCTGAGGAACGGGTTCCTTACGTGAAACCGAGGGAGAAGGAGTCCGGGCCAGAAGGCTCCTCTCGACTCAGCTCTTGTTACCTGAACCTAACACTTTGGCTCCATGTGTGCATAGGAATGCTAAGGGTTCCACACTGATTTGGCAGAAAGAAGCCGGTCAAGAACCCCAGCTTCAGCTCATTCGCCTCTCCACAGGGTGGCAGCATTTTCAAGTCTGCTTGAGTGCAAACCTGAGGAAGGAGTCCCAGCAGAATTCGGAGGGAGAAATAAGCATGGGCAGAAGGCACCTATCGACTCAACTCTTGTTTCGGGAAACTAGATCGGCTCTCCCGTGTGTGCGTGGAGTCCTCAGTGCCATCCACGCAACGCAAAGGAACAAAACCGGAGAGAACCCGTGCCTCAGCAAAGATCGCCCTTCCTGAGCGTGCACTTCATCTATTGTGTGTTTTTGTGAAAGCATGAGAAATGGAACCTAAACGTAACTCGGAGTGAGAAGCAGGCCTGGAAGGAAGGCTGCTGTCGACTCACCTCTTGTTTGAGGAGATTAGCACTGCTGTAGCCTGTGTGCCTGGATGCCTAGTTACCAGGCTTCTAACACCAAGAATCAATCCTATAGAGTGACTGCGCTTGAGTTAACATTGCCGTTCCTGAAGCAGGAGGAATTTGACACTGCTCGTGTACGAGAGACCGGGCAAAGGGTCCCAGACGTGAAATGGAGTGAGAAACAGGCCGGTGCGGAAGGCAGCTCTCAAGTCACCTCTGGTTTATGAGGCTAGTACCCTTGCCCCGGGGGTGCCTGCAGGCCTAAAGCCAACCACCTAACTCAAAGGAACAACTCTGTAGGGAATTCCTGCTTCGGCTAAAAGAGCCATGCCTCAGGGTGGACGCATTTTGCTGTGTGCATGCGTGAGCGCACTGCAAGTGAGTCCAAAACCATTTTCCTTGTGAGACCCAGGCCCCGGAAGAAGCCAGAACACGAATCCCCACTTGCCCCATGAAGCTAGTACTGCGGCCCCACTTTTGCATGGAAGTCTAATAGCTAGCTTTCTAACTCGGAGAAAAAACACTGTAGAGAAACCGTGCTTTAGCTACCGTCGACCTCTCTGTGGGCGAAGCAGTTTAGGGTGTACTGTGGCTGAGAGCCTGGGGACGGTTTCAATATCGTACTATCGGGGGAGAGACAGGCCGGTACAGAAGGCAGCTCTCCACCCACATCATGGTTATGGGGCTAGTACCGTTGCCCAGGGTGTGTGTGCAGGCTTAAATGAAGCCACCTAACTCGAAGGAAAAACTCGGTTGAGAGCCTGTGCTTCAGGTAAAACAGCTGCTCCTGAGGGTGGCAGCATTTTGTTGTGTGCGTGCGTGAGAGCACTGCAAGGGAGTCCAAAGCTTTTTGCGAGGGAGACTCAGGCCCCAGTGAAAGGCAGAACACGACTCCCCATGTGTTTGACCAAGCTAGCACCGCAGCCCCACATTTGCATGGAAGTCTAATAGCTAACGTTCTAACTCGAAGAAACTACACAGTAGAGAAACCGTGCTTTAGCTACCATCGACCTCTCTGTGGGTGAAGCAGTTTAGGGTGTACTGTGGCTGAGAGCCTGGGGACGGTTTCAATATCGTAATATCGGGGGAGAGACAGGCAGGTACAGAAGGCAGCTCTCAACCCACATCATCTTTATGGGGCTAGTACCGTTGCCCAGGGTGTGTGTGCAGGCCTAAATGAAGCCACCTAACTCGAAGGAAAAACTTGGTTGAGAGCCTGTGCTTCAGGTAAAACAGCTGCTCCTGAGGGTGGCAACATTTTGTTGTGTGCGTGCGTGAGAGCACTGCAAGGGAGTCCATAGCTTTTTGCGAGTGAGACTCAGGCCCCAGCGAAAGGCAGAACACGACTCCCCATGTGTTTCATCACGCTAGCACGGCAGCCCCACTTTTGCATGGAAGTCTAACAGCTAGTGTTCTAACTCGAAGAAACAACACTGTAGAGAAACCGTGCTTTAGCTACCATCGACCTCTAGATGGAGGAAGCATTCCACGGAGTACCGTGGCTGAGAGCCTGGGGAACGGGTTCCATACGTGAAACCAAGGGAGAAATAGGTCCGGGCAGAAGGCACCTCTGGACTCAGGTCTTGCTACCTGAAGCTAACACTACTGCTCCATGTGTGCTTGGAATGCTATGTGCTCGACACTGACTGGGAAGAAACAAGCCTGTAAAGAATCCCAGCTTGGAACTGGAGGGTATTATGCTGAGCGAAATAAGTCAAACAGAGAAAGACATGTATCATATGACCTCACTGATATGAGGAATTCTTAATCTCAGGAAACAAACTGAGGGTTGCTGGAGTGGGGGGTGGGGTGGGAGGGATGGGGTGACTGGGTGATGGACACTGGGGAGGGTATGTGTTCTGGTAAGCGCTGTGAATTGTGCAGGACTGTTGAATCTCAGATCTGTACCTCTGAAACAAATAATGCAATATATGTTAAGAAAGAAAAAAAGAAGAAGAATGTAGCAGGAGGGGAAGAATGAAGGGGGGGAAATCGGAGGGGGAGAAGAACCATGAGAGACGATGGACTCTGAAAAACAAACTGAGAGTTCTAGAGGGGAGGGGGTTGGGAGGATGGGTCAGCCTGGTGATGGGTATTGAGGAGGGCACGTTCTGCATGGAGCACTGGGTGTTATGCACAAACAATGAATCATGGAACACTATATCTAAAACTAATGATGTAATGTACGGGGATTAACATAACAATAAAAAAATTAAAAAAAAAAAAAAAAAAAAAAAAAGAATCCCAGCTGCAACTCATTCGCCTACCAGGCTACTAACACCAACAATCAATGCTGTAAATGTCCACAATAGCCAAACTGTGGAAAGAGCCAAGATGTCCATCAACAGATGAATGGATAAAGAAGATGTGGTATATATATACAAAGGAATATTAGGCAGCCTTCAAAAGGAATAAGATCTTGCCATTTGCCACGACGTGGATGGAAGTGGAGGCTATTATGCTGAGCGAAATAAGTCAAACAGAGAAAGACATGTATCATATGACCTCACTGATACGAGGAATTCTTAATCTCAGGAAACAAACTGAGGGTTGATGGAGTGGGGGGTGGGGTGGGAGGGATGGGGTGACTGGGTGATGGACACTGGGGAGGGTATGTGTTCTGGTAAGTGCTGTGAATTGTGCAACACTGTTGAATCTCAGATCTGTACCTCTGAAACAAATAATGCAATATAGGTTAAGAGAGAAAAAAAGAAGAAGAAGAATGTAGCAGGAGGGGAAGAATGAAGGGGAGGAAATCGAAGGGGGAGAAGAACCATGAAAGACAATGGACTCTGCAAAGCAAACTGACGGTTCTAGAGGGGAGGGGGTTGGGAGGATGGGTTAGCCTGGTGATGGGTATTGAGGAGGGCACGTTCCGCATGGAGCACTGGGTGTTATGCACAAACAATGAATCACGGAACACTATATCTAAAACTAATGATGTAATGTATGGGGAGTAACATAACAATAAAAAAATTAAAAAAAAACTGCATGGGGTGGGGGGTCCCAATTTCATGATTAGGCCTGTGTGTTCACATAATTAAACCTTGTTTTTTCTCTCCTGTTAAAAAAAAAAAAAAATGAATCAATGTTGTAGCGTTACTGCGCTTTAGCTAACATTGGCATTCCTGAAGCCGCAGGAGTTGTATAGTGCTCGTGTATGAGAGACCGGGAAAAGGGTCCCATACGTGAAATGGAGTGAGAAACAGGCCGGTGCAGAAGGCAGCTCTCAACTCACCTCTTGTTTATGAGGCTAGTACCCTTGCCCCGGGTGTGCCTGCAGGCCATAAGCCAACCACCTAACTCAAAGGAACAACTCTGTAGGGAATTCCTGCTTCGGCTAAAATAGCCATGCCTCAGGGTGGACGCATTGTGTGGTGTGCATGCGTGAGTGCACAGGAAGTGAGTCCAAAACCATTTTCCTTGTGAGACCCAGGCCACGGAAGAAGCCAGAACACGACTCCCGACTTGCTCCATGAAACTAGTACTGCGGCCCCACTTTTGAATGGAAGTCTAATAGCTAGCTTTGTAACTCGAAGAAACAACAGTGTAGAGAAACCGTGCTTTAGCTACCGTCGACCTCTCTGTGGGCGAAGCAGTTTAGGGTGTACTGTGGCTGAGAGCCTGGGGACGGTTTCCATATCGTAATATCGGGGGAGAGACAGGCCGGTACAGAAGGCAGCTCTCAACCCACATCATGGTTATGGGGCTAGTACCGTTGCCCAGGGTGTGTGTGCAGGCTTAAACACAGCCACCTAACTCGAAGGAAAAACTCGGTTGAGAGCCTGTGTTTCAGGTAAAACAGCTGCTCCTGAGGGTGGCAGCATTTTGTTGTGTGTGTGCCTGAGAGCACTGCAAGGGAGTCCAAAGCTTTTTGCGAGTGAGACTCAGGCCCCAGTGAAAGGCAGAACACGACTCCCTATGTGTTTGACCAAGCTAGCACGGCAGCCCCACATTTGCATGGAAGTCTAATAGCTAGCGTTCTAACTCGAAGAAACTACACAGTAGAGAAACAGTGCTTTAGCTACCGTCGACCTCTAGACGGAGGAAGCATTACACGGAGTACCGTGGCTGAGAGCCTGGGAAACGGGTTCCATACATGAAACCAAGGGAGAAAGAGGTCCGGGCAGAAGGCACCTCTGGACTCAGCTCTTGCTACCTGAAGCTAACACTACTGCTCCATGTGTGCTTGGAATGCTATGTGCTCGACACTGACTGGGAAGAAACAAGCCTGTAAAGAATCCCAGCTGCAGCTCATTCGCCTACCAGTCTACTAACACCAAGAATCAATGCTGTAGCGTTACTGCGCTTTAGCTAACATTGCCGTTCCTGAAGCCGCAGGAGTTGTATAGTGCTCGTGTCTGAGAGACCGGCGAAAGGGTCCCATACGTGAAATGGAGTGAGAAACAGGCCAGTGCGGAAGGCAGCTCTGAAATCACCTCTTGTTTATGAGGCTCGTACCCTTGCCCCGGGTGTGCCTGCAGGCCATAAGCCAACCACCTAACTCAAAGGAACAACTCTGTAGGGAATTCCTGCTTCGGCTAAAATAGCCATGCCTCAGGGTGGACGCATTGTGTGCTGTGCATGCGTGAGTGCACAGCAAGTGAGTCCAAAACCATTTTCCTTGTGATACCCAGGCCCCGGAAGAAGCCAGAACACGACTCCCCACTTGCTCCATGAAACTAGTACTGTGGCCCCACTTTTGAATGGAAGTCTAATAGCTAGCTTTCTAACTCGAAGAAACAACACTGTAGAGAAACCGTGCTTTAGCTACCGTCGACCTCTCTGTGGGCGAAGCAGTTTAGGGTGTACTGTGGCTGAGAGCCTGGGGACGGTTTCCATATCGTAATATTGGGGGAGAGACAGGCCGGTACAGAAGGCAGCACTCAACCCACATCATAGTTATGGGGCTAGTACCGTTGCCCAGGGTGTGTGTGCAGGCTAAAACACAGCCACCTACCTCGAAGGAAAAACTCGGTTGAGAGCCTGTGCTTCAGGTAAAACAGCTGCTCCTGAGGGTGGCAGCATTTTGTTGTGTGCGTGCGTGAGAGCACTGCAAGGGAGTCCAAAGCTTTTTGCGAGTGAGACTCAGTCCCCAGCGAAAGGGAAAACACGACTCCCCATGTGTTTCATCACGCTAGCACGGCAGCTCCACTTTTGCATGGAAGTCTAATAGCTAGCGTTCTAACTCGAAGAAACAACACTGTAGAGAAACCGTGCTTTGGCTACCGTCGACCTCTCTGTGGGTGAAGCAGTTTATGGTGTACTGTCGCTGAGAGCCTGGGGACGGTTTCAATATCGTAATATCGGGGAGACAGGCCGGTACAGAAGGCAGCTCTCAACTCACATCATGGTTATGGGGCTAGTACCGTTGCCCTGGGTGTGTGTGCAGGCTTAAATACAGCCACCTAACTCGAAGGAAAAACACGGTAGAGGATCCCTGCTTCAGCTAAAACAGCCGCTCCTGAGGGTGGAAGCATTTGGTTGTGTGCGTGCGTGAGAGGACTGCAAGGGAGTCCAAAGTTTCTGCGAGTGAGACTCAGGCCCCAGCAAAAGGTAGAACACGACTCCCCGTGTGTTCATTTAGCTAGCACTGCGGCCCTACTTTTGCATGGAAGTCTAAGAGCTAGCGTTCTCCCTGGAAGAAACAACACGGTAGAGAAACCGTGCTTTAGCTACCATCCACCTCTCTGAGGGAGGAAGCACTTTCCAGGCTACCGTGGGGGAGAGCCTGAGGAACGGGTTCCTTACGTGAAACCGAGGGAGAAGGAGTCCGGGCCAGAAGGCTCCTCTCGACTCAGCTCTCGTTACCTGAACCTAACACTTTGGCTCCATGTGTGCATAGGAATGCTAAGGGTTCCACACTGATTTGGCAGAAAGAAGCCGGTCAAGAACCCCAGCTTCAGCTCATTCGCCTCTCCACAGGGTGGCAGCATTTTCAAGTCTGCTTGAGTGCAAACCTGAGGAAGGAGTCCCAGCAGAATTCGGAGGGAGAAATAAGCATGGGCAGAAGGCACCTATCGACTCAACTCTTGTTTCGGGAAACTAGATCGGCTCTCCCGTGTGTGCGTGGAGTCCTCAGTGCCATCCACGCAACGCAAAGGAACAAAACCGGAGAGAACCCGTGCCTCAGCAAAGATCGCCCTTCCTGAGCGTGCACTTCATCTATTGTGTGTTTTTGTGAAAGCATGAGAAATGGAACCTAAACGTAACTCGGAGTGAGAAGCAGGCCTGGAAGGAAGGCTGCTGTCGACTCACCTCTTGTTTGAGGAGATTAGCACTGCTGTAGCCTGTGTGCCTGGATGCCTAGTTACCAGGCTTCTAACACCAAGAATCAATCCTATAGAGTGACTGCGCTTGAGTTAACATTGCCGTTCCTGAAGCAGGAGGAATTTGACACTGCTCGTGTACGAGAGACCGGGCAAAGGGTCCCAGACGTGAAATGGAGTGAGAAACAGGCCGGTGCGGAAGGCAGCTCTCAAGTCACCTCTGGTTTATGAGGCTAGTACCCTTGCCCCGGGGGTGCCTGCAGGCCTAAAGCCAACCACCTAACTCAAAGGAACAACTCTGTAGGGAATTCCTGCTTCGGCTAAAAGAGCCATGCCTCAGGGTGGACGCATTTTGCTGTGTGCATGCGTGAGCGCACTGCAAGTGAGTCCAAAACCATTTTCCTTGTGAGACCCAGGCCCCGGAAGAAGCCAGAACACGAATCCCCACTTGCCCCATGAAGCTAGTACTGCGGCCCCACTTTTGCATGGAAGTCTAATAGCTAGCTTTCTAACTCGGAGAAAAAACACTGTAGAGAAACCGTGCTTTAGCTACCGTCGACCTCTCTGTGGGCGAAGCAGTTTAGGGTGTACTGTGGCTGAGAGCCTGGGGACGGTTTCAATATCGTACTATCGGGGGAGAGACAGGCCGGTACAGAAGGCAGCTCTCCACCCACATCATGGTTATGGGGCTAGTACCGTTGCCCAGGGTGTGTGTGCAGGCTTAAATGAAGCCACCTAACTCGAAGGAAAAACTCGGTTGAGAGCCTGTGCTTCAGGTAAAACAGCTGCTCCTGAGGGTGGCAGCATTTTGTTGTGTGCGTGCGTGAGAGCACTGCAAGGGAGTCCAAAGCTTTTTGCGAGGGAGACTGAGGCCCCAGTGAAAGGCAGAACACGACTCCCCATGTGTTTGACCAAGCTAGCACCGCAGCCCCACATTTGCATGGAAGTCTAATAGCTAACGTTCTAACTCGAAGAAACTACACAGTAGAGAAACCGTGCTTTAGCTACCATCGACCTCTCTGTGGGTGAAGCAGTTTAGGGTGTACTGTGGCTGAGAGCCTGGGGACGGTTTCAATATCGTAATATCGGGGGAGAGACAGGCAGGTACAGAAGGCAGCTCTCAACCCACATCATCTTTATGGGGCTAGTACCGTTGCCCAGGGTGTGTGTGCAGGCCTAAATGAAGCCACCTAACTCGAAGGAAAAACTTGGTTGAGAGCCTGTGCTTCAGGTAAAACAGCTGCTCCTGAGGGTGGCAACATTTTGTTGTGTGCGTGCGTGAGAGCACTGCAAGGGAGTCCATAGCTTTTTGCGAGTGAGACTCAGGCCCCAGCGAAAGGCAGAACACGACTCCCCATGTGTTTCATCACGCTAGCACGGCAGCCCCACTTTTGCATGGAAGTCTAACAGCTAGTGTTCTAACTCGAAGAAACAACACTGTAGAGAAACCGTGCTTTAGCTACCATCGACCTCTAGATGGAGGAAGCATTCCACGGAGTACCGTGGCTGAGAGCCTGGGGAACGGGTTCCATACGTGAAACCAAGGGAGAAATAGGTCCGGGCAGAAGGCACCTCTGGACTCAGGTCTTGCTACCTGAAGCTAACACTACTGCTCCATGTGTGCTTGGAATGCTATGTGCTCGACACTGACTGGGAAGAAACAAGCCTGTAAAGAATCCCAGCTTGGAACTGGAGGGTATTATGCTGAGCGAAATAAGTCAAACAGAGAAAGACATGTATCATATGACCTCACTGATATGAGGAATTCTTAATCTCAGGAAACAAACTGAGGGTTGCTGGAGTGGGGGGTGGGGTGGGAGGGATGGGGTGACTGGGTGATGGACACTGGGGAGGGTATGTGTTCTGGTAAGCGCTGTGAATTGTGCAGGACTGTTGAATCTCAGATCTGTACCTCTGAAACAAATAATGCAATATATGTTAAGAAAGAAAAAAAGAAGAAGAATGTAGCAGGAGGGGAAGAATGAAGGGGGGGAAATCGGAGGGGGAGAAGAACCATGAGAGACGATGGACTCTGAAAAACAAACTGAGAGTTCTAGAGGGGAGGGGGTTGGGAGGATGGGTCAGCCTGGTGATGGGTATTGAGGAGGGCACGTTCTGCATGGAGCACTGGGTGTTATGCACAAACAATGAATCATGGAACACTATATCTAAAACTAATGATGTAATGTACGGGGATTAACATAACAATAAAAAAATTAAAAAAAAAAAAAAAAAAAAAAAGAATCCCAGCTGCAGCTCATTCGCCTACCAGGCTACTAACACCAACAATCAATGCTGTAAATGTCCACAATAGCCAAACTGTGGAAAGAGCCAAGATGTCCATCAACAGATGAATGGATAAAGAAGATGTGGTATATATATACAAAGGAATATTAGGCAGCCTTCAAAAGGAATAAGATCTTGCCATTTGCCACGACGTGGATGGAAGTGGAGGCTATTATGCTGAGCGAAATAAGTCAAACAGAGAAAGACATGTATCATATGACCTCACTGATACGAGGAATTCTTAATCTCAGGAAACAAACTGAGGGTTGATGGAGTGGGGGGTGGGGTGGGAGGGATGGGGTGACTGGGTGATGGACACTGGGGAGGGTATGTGTTCTGGTAAGTGCTGTGAATTGTGCAACACTGTTGAATCTCAGATCTGTACCTCTGAAACAAATAATGCAATATAGGTTAAGAGAGAAAAAAAGAAGAAGAAGAATGTAGCAGGAGGGGAAGAATGAAGGGGAGGAAATCGAAGGGGGAGAAGAACCATGAAAGACAATGGACTCTGCAAAGCAAACTGACGGTTCTAGAGGGGAGGGGGTTGGGAGGATGGGTTAGCCTGGTGATGGGTATTGAGGAGGGCACGTTCCGCATGGAGCACTGGGTGTTATGCACAAACAATGAATCACGGAACACTATATCTAAAACTAATGATGTAATGTATGGGGAGTAACATAACAATAAAAAAATTAAAAAAAAACTGCATGGGGTGGGGGGTCCCAATTTCATGATTAGGCCTGTGTGTTCACATAATTAAACCTTGTTTTTTCTCTCCTGTTAAAAAAAAAAAAAAATGAATCAATGTTGTAGCGTTACTGCGCTTTAGCTAACATTGGCATTCCTGAAGCCGCAGGAGTTGTATAGTGCTCGTGTATGAGAGACCGGGAAAAGGGTCCCATACGTGAAATGGAGTGAGAAACAGGCCGGTGCAGAAGGCAGCTCTCAACTCACCTCTTGTTTATGAGGCTAGTACCCTTGCCCCGGGTGTGCCTGCAGGCCATAAGCCAACCACCTAACTCAAAGGAACAACTCTGTAGGGAATTCCTGCTTCGGCTAAAATAGCCATGCCTCAGGGTGGACGCATTGTGTGGTGTGCATGCGTGAGTGCACAGGAAGTGAGTCCAAAACCATTTTCCTTGTGAGACCCAGGCCACGGAAGAAGCCAGAACACGACTCCCGACTTGCTCCATGAAACTAGTACTGCGGCCCCACTTTTGAATGGAAGTCTAATAGCTAGCTTTGTAACTCGAAGAAACAACACTGTAGAGAAACCGTGCTTTAGCTACCGTCGACCTCTCTGTGGGCGAAGCAGTTTAGGGTGTACTGTGGCTGAGAGCCTGGGGACGGTTTCCATATCGTAATATCGGGGGAGAGACAGGCCGGTACAGAAGGCAGCTCTCAACCCACATCATGGTTATGGGGCTAGTACCGTTGCCCAGGGTGTGTGTGCAGGCTTAAACACAGCCACCTAACTCGAAGGAAAAACTCGGTTGAGAGCCTGTGCTTCAGGTAAAACAGCTGCTCCTGAGGGTGGCAGCATTTTGTTGTGTGTGTGCCTGAGAGCACTGC
Source organism: Halichoerus grypus (assembly GCF_964656455.1). Classification (NCBI taxonomy): domain Eukaryota; kingdom Metazoa; phylum Chordata; class Mammalia; order Carnivora; family Phocidae; genus Halichoerus; species Halichoerus grypus. The sequence continues at coordinate 7,998 of NW_027555075.1, read as the reverse complement.
AAGGGAGTCCAAAGCTTTTTGCGAGTGAGACTCAGGCCCCAGTGAAAGGCAGAACACGACTCCCTATGTGTTTGACCAAGCTAGCACGGCAGCCCCACATTTGCATGGAAGTCTAATAGCTAGCGTTCTAACTCGAAGAAACTACACAGTAGAGAAACAGTGCTTTAGCTACCGTCGACCTCTAGACGGAGGAAGCATTACACGGAGTACCGTGGCTGAGAGCCTGGGAAACGGGTTCCATACGTGAAACCAAGGGAGAAAGAGGTCCGGGCAGAAGGCACCTCTGGACTCAGCTCTTGCTACCTGAAGCTAACACTACTGCTCCATGTGTGCTTGGAATGCTATGTGCTCGACACTGACTGGGAAGAAACAAGCCTGTAAAGAATCCCAGCTGCAGCTCATTCGCCTACCAGTCTACTAACACCAAGAATCAATGCTGTAGCGTTACTGCGCTTTAGCTAACATTGCCGTTCCTGAAGCCGCAGGAGTTGTATAGTGCTCGTGTCTGAGAGACCGGCGAAAGGGTCCCATACGTGAAATGGAGTGAGAAACAGGCCAGTGCGGAAGGCAGCTCTGAAATCACCTCTTGTTTATGAGGCTCGTACCCTTGCCCCGGGTGTGCCTGCAGGCCATAAGCCAACCACCTAACTCAAAGGAACAACTCTGTAGGGAATTCCTGCTTCGGCTAAAATAGCCATGCCTCAGGGTGGACGCATTGTGTGCTGTGCATGCGTGAGTGCACAGCAAGTGAGTCCAAAACCATTTTCCTTGTGATACCCAGGCCCCGGAAGAAGCCAGAACACGACTCCCCACTTGCTCCATGAAACTAGTACTGTGGCCCCACTTTTGAATGGAAGTCTAATAGCTAGCTTTCTAACTCGAAGAAACAACACTGTAGAGAAACCGTGCTTTAGCTACCGTCGACCTCTCTGTGGGCGAAGCAGTTTAGGGTGTACTGTGGCTGAGAGCCTGGGGACGGTTTCCATATCGTAATATTGGGGGAGAGACAGGCCGGTACAGAAGGCAGCACTCAACCCACATCATAGTTATGGGGCTAGTACCGTTGCCCAGGGTGTGTGTGCAGGCTAAAACACAGCCACCTACCTCGAAGGAAAAACTCGGTTGAGAGCCTGTGCTTCAGGTAAAACAGCTGCTCCTGAGGGTGGCAGCATTTTGTTGTGTGCGTGCGTGAGAGCACTGCAAGGGAGTCCAAAGCTTTTTGCGAGTGAGACTCAGTCCCCAGCGAAAGGGAAAACACGACTCCCCATGTGTTTCATCACGCTAGCACGGCAGCTCCACTTTTGCATGGAAGTCTAATAGCTAGCGTTCTAACTCGAAGAAACAACACTGTAGAGAAACCGTGCTTTGGCTACCGTCGACCTCTCTGTGGGTGAAGCAGTTTATGGTGTACTGTCGCTGAGAGCCTGGGGACGGTTTCAATATCGTAATATCGGGGAGACAGGCCGGTACAGAAGGCAGCTCTCAACTCACATCATGGTTATGGGGCTAGTACCGTTGCCCTGGGTGTGTGTGCAGGCTTAAATACAGCCACCTAACTCGAAGGAAAAACACGGTAGAGGATCCCTGCTTCAGCTAAAACAGCCGCTCCTGAGGGTGGAAGCATTTGGTTGTGTGCGTGCGTGAGAGGACTGCAAGGGAGTCCAAAGTTTCTGCGAGTGAGACTCAGGCCCCAGCAAAAGGTAGAACACGACTCCCCGTGTGTTCATTTAGCTAGCACTGCGGCCCTACTTTTGCATGGAAGTCTAAGAGCTAGCGTTCTCCCTGGAAGAAACAACACGGTAGAGAAACCGTGCTTTAGCTACCATCCACCTCTCTGAGGGAGGAAGCACTTTCCAGGCTACCGTGGGGGAGAGCCTGAGGAACGGGTTCCTTACGTGAAACCGAGGGAGAAGGAGTCCGGGCCAGAAGGCTCCTCTCGACTCAGCTCTCGTTACCTGAACCTAACACTTTGGCTCCATGTGTGCATAGGAATGCTAAGGGTTCCACACTGATTTGGCAGAAAGAAGCCGGTCAAGAACCCCAGCTTCAGCTCATTCGCCTCTCCACAGGGTGGCAGCATTTTCAAGTCTGCTTGAGTGCAAACCTGAGGAAGGAGTCCCAGCAGAATTCGGAGGGAGAAATAAGCATGGGCAGAAGGCACCTATCGACTCAACTCTTGTTTCGGGAAACTAGATCGGCTCTCCCGTGTGTGCGTGGAGTCCTCAGTGCCATCCACGCAACGCAAAGGAACAAAACCGGAGAGAACCCGTGCCTCAGCAAAGATCGCCCTTCCTGAGCGTGCACTTCATCTATTGTGTGTTTTTGTGAAAGCATGAGAAATGGAACCTAAACGTAACTCGGAGTGAGAAGCAGGCCTGGAAGGAAGGCTGCTGTCGACTCACCTCTTGTTTGAGGAGATTAGCACTGCTGTAGCCTGTGTGCCTGGATGCCTAGTTACCAGGCTTCTAACACCAAGAATCAATCCTATAGAGTGACTGCGCTTGAGTTAACATTGCCGTTCCTGAAGCAGGAGGAATTTGACACTGCTCGTGTACGAGAGACCGGGCAAAGGGTCCCAGACGTGAAATGGAGTGAGAAACAGGCCGGTGCGGAAGGCAGCTCTCAAGTCACCTCTGGTTTATGAGGCTAGTACCCTTGCCCCGGGGGTGCCTGCAGGCCTAAAGCCAACCACCTAACTCAAAGGAACAACTCTGTAGGGAATTCCTGCTTCGGCTAAAAGAGCCATGCCTCAGGGTGGACGCATTTTGCTGTGTGCATGCGTGAGCGCACTGCAAGTGAGTCCAAAACCATTTTCCTTGTGAGACCCAGGCCCCGGAAGAAGCCAGAACACGAATCCCCACTTGCCCCATGAAGCTAGTACTGCGGCCCCACTTTTGCATGGAAGTCTAATAGCTAGCTTTCTAACTCGGAGAAAAAACACTGTAGAGAAACCGTGCTTTAGCTACCGTCGACCTCTCTGTGGGCGAAGCAGTTTAGGGTGTACTGTGGCTGAGAGCCTGGGGACGGTTTCAATATCGTACTATCGGGGGAGAGACAGGCCGGTACAGAAGGCAGCTCTCCACCCACATCATGGTTATGGGGCTAGTACCGTTGCCCAGGGTGTGTGTGCAGGCTTAAATGAAGCCACCTAACTCGAAGGAAAAACTCGGTTGAGAGCCTGTGCTTCAGGTAAAACAGCTGCTCCTGAGGGTGGCAGCATTTTGTTGTGTGCGTGCGTGAGAGCACTGCAAGGGAGTCCAAAGCTTTTTGCGAGGGAGACTCAGGCCCCAGTGAAAGGCAGAACACGACTCCCCATGTGTTTGACCAAGCTAGCACCGCAGCCCCACATTTGCATGGAAGTCTAATAGCTAACGTTCTAACTCGAAGAAACTACACAGTAGAGAAACCGTGCTTTAGCTACCATCGACCTCTCTGTGGGTGAAGCAGTTTAGGGTGTACTGTGGCTGAGAGCCTGGGGACGGTTTCAATATCGTAATATCGGGGGAGAGACAGGCAGGTACAGAAGGCAGCTCTCAACCCACATCATCTTTATGGGGCTAGTACCGTTGCCCAGGGTGTGTGTGCAGGCCTAAATGAAGCCACCTAACTCGAAGGAAAAACTTGGTTGAGAGCCTGTGCTTCAGGTAAAACAGCTGCTCCTGAGGGTGGCAACATTTTGTTGTGTGCGTGCGTGAGAGCACTGCAAGGGAGTCCATAGCTTTTTGCGAGTGAGACTCAGGCCCCAGCGAAAGGCAGAACACGACTCCCCATGTGTTTCATCACGCTAGCACGGCAGCCCCACTTTTGCATGGAAGTCTAACAGCTAGTGTTCTAACTCGAAGAAACAACACTGTAGAGAAACCGTGCTTTAGCTACCATCGACCTCTAGATGGAGGAAGCATTCCACGGAGTACCGTGGCTGAGAGCCTGGGGAACGGGTTCCATACGTGAAACCAAGGGAGAAATAGGTCCGGGCAGAAGGCACCTCTGGACTCAGGTCTTGCTACCTGAAGCTAACACTACTGCTCCATGTGTGCTTGGAATGCTATGTGCTCGACACTGACTGGGAAGAAACAAGCCTGTAAAGAATCCCAGCTTGGAACTGGAGGGTATTATGCTGAGCGAAATAAGTCAAACAGAGAAAGACATGTATCATATGACCTCACTGATATGAGGAATTCTTAATCTCAGGAAACAAACTGAGGGTTGCTGGAGTGGGGGGTGGGGTGGGAGGGATGGGGTGACTGGGTGATGGACACTGGGGAGGGTATGTGTTCTGGTAAGCGCTGTGAATTGTGCAGGACTGTTGAATCTCAGATCTGTACCTCTGAAACAAATAATGCAATATATGTTAAGAAAGAAAAAAAGAAGAAGAATGTAGCAGGAGGGGAAGAATGAAGGGGGGGAAATCGGAGGGGGAGAAGAACCATGAGAGACGATGGACTCTGAAAAACAAACTGAGGGTTCTAGAGGGGAGGGGGTTGGGAGGATGGGTCAGCCTGGTGATGGGTATTGAGGAGGGCACGTTCTGCATGGAGCACTGGGTGTTATGCACAAACAATGAATCATGGAACACTATATCTAAAACTAATGATGTAATGTACGGGGATTAACATAACAATAAAAAAATTAAAAAAAAAAAAAAAAAAAAAAAAAAAAAGAATCCCAGCTGCAGCTCATTCGCCTACCAGCCTACTAACACCAACAATCAATGCTGTAAATGTCCACAATAGCCAAACTGTGGAAAGAGCCAAGATGTCCATCAACAGATGAATGGATAAAGAAGATGTGGTATATATATACAAAGGAATATTAGGCAGCCTTCAAAAGGAATAAGATCTTGCCATTTGCCACGACGTGGATGGAAGTGGAGGCTATTATGCTGAGCGAAATAAGTCAAACAGAGAAAGACATGTATCATATGACCTCACTGATACGAGGAATTCTTAATCTCAGGAAACAAACTGAGGGTTGATGGAGTGGGGGGTGGGGTGGGAGGGATGGGGTGACTGGGTGATGGACACTGGGGAGGGTATGTGTTCTGGTAAGTGCTGTGAATTGTGCAACACTGTTGAATCTCAGATCTGTACCTCTGAAACAAATAATGCAATATAGGTTAAGAGAGAAAAAAAGAAGAAGAAGAATGTAGCAGGAGGGGAAGAATGAAGGGGAGGAAATCGAAGGGGGAGAAGAACCATGAAAGACAATGGACTCTGCAAAGCAAACTGACGGTTCTAGAGGGGAGGGGGTTGGGAGGATGGGTTAGCCTGGTGATGGGTATTGAGGAGGGCACGTTCCGCATGGAGCACTGGGTGTTATGCACAAACAATGAATCACGGAACACTATATCTAAAACTAATGATGTAATGTATGGGGAGTAACATAACAATAAAAAAATTAAAAAAAAACTGCATGGGGTGGGGGGTCCCAATTTCATGATTAGGCCTGTGTGTTCACATAATTAAACCTTGTTTTTTCTCTCCTGTTAAAAAAAAAAAAAAATGAATCAATGTTGTAGCGTTACTGCGCTTTAGCTAACATTGGCATTCCTGAAGCCGCAGGAGTTGTATAGTGCTCGTGTATGAGAGACCGGGAAAAGGGTCCCATACGTGAAATGGAGTGAGAAACAGGCCGGTGCAGAAGGCAGCTCTCAACTCACCTCTTGTTTATGAGGCTAGTACCCTTGCCCCGGGTGTGCCTGCAGGCCATAAGCCAACCACCTAACTCAAAGGAACAACTCTGTAGGGAATTCCTGCTTCGGCTAAAATAGCCATGCCTCAGGGTGGACGCATTGTGTGCTGTGCATGCGTGAGTGCACAGCAAGTGAGTCCAAAACCATTTTCCTTGTGAGACCCAGGCCACGGAAGAAGCCAGAACACGACTCCCGACTTGCTCCATGAAACTAGTACTGCGGCCCCACTTTTGAATGGAAGTCTAATAGCTAGCTTTCTAACTCGAAGAAACAACACTGTAGAGAAACCGTGCTTTAGCTACCGTCGACCTCTCTGTGGGCGAAGCAGTTTAGGGTGTACTGTGGCTGAGAGCCTGGGGACGGTTTCCATATCGTAATATCGGGGGAGAGACAGGCCGGTACAGAAGGCAGCTCTCAACCCACATCATGGTTATGGGGCTAGTACCGTTGCCCAGGGTGTGTGTGCAGGCTTAAACACAGCCACCTAACTCGAAGGAAAAACTCGGTTGAGAGCCTGTGCTTCAGGTAAAACAGCTGCTCCTGAGGGTGGCAGCATTTTGTTGTGTGTGTGCCTGAGAGCACTGCAAGGGAGTCCAAAGCTTTTTGCGAGTGAGACTCAGGCCCCAGTGAAAGGCAGAACACGACTCCCTATGTGTTTGACCAAGCTAGCACGGCAGCCCCACATTTGCATGGAAGTCTAATAGCTAGCGTTCTAACTCGAAGAAACTACACAGTAGAGAAACAGTGCTTTAGCTACCGTCGACCTCTAGACGGAGGAAGCATTACACGGAGTACCGTGGCTGAGAGCCTGGGAAACGGGTTCCATACGTGAAACCAAGTGAGAAAGAGGTCCGGGCAGAAGGCACCTCTGGACTCAGCTCTTGCTACCTGAAGCTAACACTACTGCTCCATGTGTGCTTGGAATGCTATGTGCTCGACACTGACTGGGAAGAAACAAGCCTGTAAAGAATCCCAGCTGCAGCTCATTCGCCTACCAGTCTACTAACACCAAGAATCAATGCTGTAGCGTTACTGCGCTTTAGCTAACATTGCCGTTCCTGAAGCCGCAGGAGTTGTATAGTGCTCGTGTCTGAGAGACCGGCGAAAGGGTCCCATACGTGAAATGGAGTGAGAAACAGGCCAGTGCGGAAGGCAGCTCTGAAATCACCTCTTGTTTATGAGGCTCGTACCCTTGCCCCGGGTGTGCCTGCAGGCCATAAGCCAACCACCTAACTCAAAGGAACAACTCTGTAGGGAATTCCTGCTTCGGCTAAAAGAGCCATGCCTCAGGGTGGACGCATTGTGTGGTGTGCATGCGTGAGTGCACAGCAAGTGAGTCCAAAACCATTTTCCTTGTGAGACCCAGGCCACGGAAGAAGCCAGAACACGACTCCCCACTTGCTCCATGAAACTAGTACTGTGGCCCCACTTTTGAATGGAAGTCTAATAGCTAGCTTTCTAACTCGAAGAAACAACACTGTAGAGAAACCGTGCTTTAGCTACCGTCGACCTCTCTGTGGGCGAAGCAGTTTAGGGTGTACTGTGGCTGAGAGCCTGGGGACGGTTTCCATATCGTAATATTGGGGGAGAGACAGGCCGGTACAGAAGGCAGCACTCAACCCACATCATAGTTATGGGGCTAGTACCGTTGCCCAGGGTGTGTGTGCAGGCTAAAACACAGCCACCTACCTCGAAGGAAAAACTCGGTTGAGAGCCTGTGCTTCAGGTAAAACAGCTGCTCCTGAGGGTGGCAGCATTTTGTTGTGTGCGTGCGTGAGAGCACTGCAAGGGAGTCCAAAGCTTTTTGCGAGTGAGACTCAGTCCCCAGCGAAAGGGAAAACACGACTCCCCATGTGTTTCATCACGCTAGCACGGCAGCTCCACTTTTGCATGGAAGTCTAATAGCTAGCGTTCTAACTCGAAGAAACAACACTGTAGAGAAACCGTGCTTTGGCTACCGTCGACCTCTCTGTGGGTGAAGCAGTTTATGGTGTACTGTCGCTGAGAGCCTGGGGACGGTTTCAATATCGTAATATCGGGGAGACAGGCCGGTACAGAAGGCAGCTCTCAACTCACATCATGGTTATGGGGCTAGTACCGTTGCCCTGGGTGTGTGTGCAGGCTTAAATACAGCCACCTAACTCGAAGGAAAAACACGGTAGAGGATCCCTGCTTCAGCTAAAACAGCCGCTCCTGAGGGTGGAAGCATTTGGTTGTGTGCGTGCGTGAGAGGACTGCAAGGGAGTCCAAAGTTTCTGCGAGTGAGACTCAGGCCCCAGCAAAAGGTAGAACACGACTCCCCGTGT